>NW_022984810.1:7006-13873 GCF_010094145.1 Didymella exigua CBS 183.55
TCCATTAAAGGATAGTCTAAGCTGGCGCTTAGATAGGAATGATTTAACCCATGCTATTAAATTGCAAGGTAGCTGTAGCTGTTGTAGTATAGCAAGTAGCTGGTTTAGAGCGACGTGGTCAAAGGCGCCTTTAATGTCTAGGAATACTGTAGAGGTTGTGCGTTTTAGTTTTCTTTGCTCTTGGACCTGGTTTAGCAGCAGTATAGATGCGTCTATTGCGGATTTTTGTGCTCTTCCTCCTAGTTGTGAGGGGTGAAGAAGAGCTGTTGTTTCTGCAAGAGTTCCAAGGCGTTTTGCTACTACTCTTTCTGCAACCTTGCGGCTAGGGAAGAGAGTTTCTCTTAGTGCTAAGCATTTGCCTTGAAAAGATTCCTCTATTCCTCTTTGGCCTTAGATAGCAGGTATGTTCTGGCTATAGGTAGTTCTAGTATAAGTCATAGCTTTAAAGATAGATTTAGGGTCCTCTCTCTCTAAAAATTGGTTCTAATGGTCGCGTTTAGCTATTTTAACAGCCTGTAGATAGCTGTTTCTAGCTATTAGATATTCCCTTTTCCAGGTGTAGGCACTTGTTGGGCTAACAGCGAGTTCTCTCTGCAGCTGGCGTTGTTTGCTGAGCATGCTTGTCCTAAGTGCTTTTAGGTCTTGATTCCACTAGGGCTTGCTTTTTGCAGTGGTAGAGCATTGCGGAATTGCTGTCTTAGCTGCTTTAGTTATAGCTGTAGTAAGCTCTTTGCCTAGTTTTTCTAGCTGCTCTTCTAGGCCCTGGTCTTCTCCTTAGATAAGTGCTAGAGATCTGCTCGTAGAGGAGTTTAGAGTGCTTTTATTGCTAAGAGTAGAGCTGTTTGCTATCTCCTTTGCTAGCACTTTGCTAAATAAGTTCTAGTTTGCTTTCTTAGTGTTAAACCTAGGAGCAGGTTTGTTAAGTTGCTGTGTTCTAGGTGTTGTTATTGTAAATAAGATGCCTAGGTGGTTAGAACTAATTCCTCCTAGCGTTTGCTAGTCTTCTATAAGGTTTGCTAGCTGTGTTATAGCAAAGGTTAGGTCTAGGACACTCTCTCTATTCATGTTAGGCCTAAAGAAGGTGCCTGTACCAGGGTTGTTTAGTAGCTCTAGGTCTTGTTCTTCTAGCTAAGTAACAAAACTAGTTGCTCTTGGAGTTATAGTAGATACTATAGGGTCCCACCATAGGTGGTTGATATTGAAGTCGCCAAGCAGGATTGCTAAGGGCAAGATAGAGGTGCTAAGGAGCTTTCTCTCTATTGTAGTAATGCCTTGTGTGTCTAGCTAGTTGTAGACATTGTAAATAGAGAAGGTTGTTCTAGAGCTCTGAACTGTGATAGCTAGGAAGTTAGGATTAGGACTAGTGTCTGCTAATATAGTGACTTGCGCTTATATAGTGCGTGCATTGTAGACTAAAATACGTAGTCTTATGCTGTAGTCTTGTAACAAAGGAAGGATTTATATAAAGGAGGGGTAATTTATAGAGTATATGTCTAAGTAATATAAAGAAGATTGTCTAGCGGGAATAAGCCAAGGCTCTTATACTAGTACAAGGTCTATTACTAGTTCTACTACAAGTTGTAAGGCGCTCTCTATTGCTTGTGTGCTCTTGTTTAGATTTACTTGTAGGATCCTTAAGTTGTTTAGCATTCTAGGTTGGTTTGCGCGTTTAGTGTAGCTTTATAAGCTGCACATTGTGTGCTATCTGCAGTGTGTGCCTCTTTGCAGTTTATGCACAAAGGTAGAGTGTGTGCACAGGTCTTGCCTTTAGAATTGCACGTATTACACTTGTAGAGTGCTCTAGGGTGCTCCTTTGCACAGATTTTACAGGTAGTGCTATAGAGGCACCTAGTCTCTGTGTGGCCATAGCGCTGGCAGTTTTGGCATTGTGTAGAAGGGGGTGTAGCAATAAATCTTTCTGCTTTAATGCTAGTGCTAAGCAGGTATAGTCTGTTTCTAATAGCCTATTATGCTTCCTTCTCTGTACCAAATGCTACACAGACAGAGCCTAGTTGCTGTCTCTATCTTTTATCTCTACTTATTATCTAGAATAGGTGTCTAACAATAGTTAGGCCTCTATAAAAGGTAGTAATATCTGTCTTTAGCACCTGTAGGTCTTAGTTTGTTGTAAGAGATATAGGGATGTTGTGTAGGATTACTTTATGCTAGGGCTCTATAGGGAGGGCTTCCTTGTATGCAGTAATAGATTGCTAGATTACTTAATTTTTAAGTAGGTATTTTGCAGTAAAGGTAACGTACTCTATCACCGAGCTGGTCATATCACTAAACCAGTCAAAATCTCTTGGCGCGCCCAACTTATATTGCAGCAACTTGAATTACTTGCTATTAAACAGTGATATAGTGTACTGTGTGCTTTTATCAGATTTAGAATCTTCTTCTGTATCTTTCTAACACGTTTGAGCGTTGTGCCCTATGCCTCTACAGTTTCTACAGCGCTGTTAGGCTAACTAGGTCCTTTCTTAAGTACCTGCACCACAAGTCTTCTTTAATAGCTGAGCTGCTACAGACACCTCAGCAGCTACCCGTGATGCTGCTAGGCCATACTCAAGTGTGCCACCATGCTGAATTTGCTTTCACTTGCGCGACTTTCTCCTAGTCATGACTGCTAATTGCTCTTCAAGCTTAGTAATGTAAGCAGCTTGCAGCGCGTTTTGGTGCAGTATTAATTCACCACCTTTAATAAGCTGAGAGAAGCCAGCCTAGGCTGTAACTAGTGACTAAGTAAAGGAGTCATGTTCAAGCTTTAACTAAGACCTAAACTTGTGTGTATTGCTTAGAGTCCTTGACTGCCACAGTGTCTCTAGTAGAGGGGGTGCTAGTGGGGTATAGTGTCGCACCTTAAGGCAATCCAACACTACCTGCGCATTGGTAGGGACTAGCCCTGATGCCTTAAAGGCCTTCTAACAGTTAGCCTTTGTAAACACGTTAAGAAACGCGTCTCTAAAGGCTAGAAGGAAGCCTTCCTTGTTAATGTAGAAGACGCGTTAGCGTGCCAAGTCCTAGACGCGTTGGGAGTACTTGCGCTTCAACAGCGAGAAACAGACCATGTCAAGCAGCTAGAGGATGTGTGACGAGTAAGCTAGTATACAGAGAGTAAGGATCTTGTTATCTAGGCAATAGTCCTTAAAATCCTGGTTAAGGTGGCTCTTATGGCTGTCTAAGATAAGTAGCCTGTATCCCCCTACCTAACGCGCTCTTGTATGCGCGTCAAAATGCTTCAACTACTTAAGGCCAAGCGCGTTGTTTGTCCAGCTGTTCTCAGAGACAGAGAGCTTCTAATTGTGTGGTATATCTGTCTCCTTGTACCAGGCAGAGATGTGGATGCGTCCTTTGTAGATGATGAAAGGCGGGGTCGCATATCCAGCAGCGCAGATGCTCTGTATAACTGTAACCCACTCCCAATCGCCTAGCTAAACAAGCTCAGGTCGAGCGCGTCTCTTAGCGCCTGTGATAACCTTTATTAACCCTATCACGCCTATCTAGAACCTAGTCTTATTAAAGTTGTGCACGTCATTGTTGTAGATGCTATACTTAGCCTTAGTACCCTCTACTAGCATAAACTACGTGTTAATTACCTTAGGATCTTCCTGTAGTATCCTCTGTCTATCCTTTGCTTAGTTAAACGCTATCTTAAGCTAATCTAAACGCGTTACAAATCTTATAGCCTAGAGTTTACTAATAGGCTCCCTACCACGCACACCTAACAGTTTATTAGCTATATCTGCCACCTTACACAGCTAAGGCGCAAATCCTTGCGAATTAAGGTCAAGGATATATCAGACAATTGTCTGCTCTTCAGTTGCAGTAAGCTTCTAGCAGTTTGCGCGTACGTTGAGTTGAAATAGAGTATTGCTAGCGCGTTCAGAGAGCCTGCGTTGGTTAACGTTGAATGCAGCAGCAGCAGCCCGATGGCTCTGAAACTGTCTGGTATTGTAGGCCTGGAGAGCAAGCTGCAGTCTCCCTTCGTGTTGAAGCAATAGGTCGTGATGTTGTTGAGACATACTGTAAAGTGCGGAGTTGTGTTAGTCTTGGCAGATTTTGACTAGTTTAGTGATATGACCAGCTCGGTGATAGAGTACGTTAGGTGTAGTAGTAAGCACAATATTCTTTCCTAGGCTTAGCGTAGTAGAGGCAATAATAGGTAATTTTACTTCTTTCTCTGCAAAGGCTAAGTTAAAGGCGTTGCGTATTTTAAGAGGAGCAAAAGCTAGAGGTTCTTATTCTTGTGTAAGAACTAGCTAGCAAGTACTAAGAGAGTTCTTTGTAGGGGTAGTAGTAGTTTTACTCTTAGTAACCTTTAACTACTCTGTTTCCTTAGGTAAGTTGCTTACAGCTGCAGTGGCGTAGGAAGTAGGTAGAGAGGTAGTCTGTGTTCTTGTTATTGTAGAAGAGCTAGGCTAGGTAGAAGAAGTAGCAGTAGTAGAAGAGAGTGGCTTTTGCAAAAGTCTAACTCTTGCTTTAATTATTTTAGACACTGCTTCTAGGTTTAAGACTTAAGAGGCTAGGATAGAGAGGCCTTACCTATTTAGTCTATTGTTTTCTGTGTAGTCTCTAAAGATTTCTAAGAGGTCTAGGATATTAGATTATTCTTTGCTAGAGGTAGCAAGAGAGGAGGCTTAAATAACTATTATTCTAGCAATAGATAGTGCCTTTTCTACTGTCTTAGCAATAGGTGCCTAGGTAATAGGTCTAGTGGCAGCGTTGGATTAGAAAGGTGGGAGTCTAGGCATAGGGGGGGTAGCAGGTCTGCTAGCAGGTCGTTTAGAAGAGGCAGTAGGCCTTGGCAAGGTAGAGCTCAGAGGTATAGCTGTAGATGGAGGCAGAGGCGTCAATGGATGCTGAGGTAGAGGCATAGGAGTAGGTGTAGGCAGGTACATCTCTCCTAGAGGATCAGGGGAGCTAGGAGTGCTTAGGTCCATTGTCTCCCTGTCTAGAGATTGCTCTCTATTAGTTAGAGGTTCTGGTTCTATTGTCCTAGGTCCTAGGTCCTAGGTGTGGGTGTCCTTCTCTTTTATAAAGAAATAACTAAGAAGTGACTAGAGGAGAGCTTATTTTTGCACAGGCAGAGGTACCTAATCTCTGTCTGCTTTTCAGAGCTAAAAAAAAAAGGTAAAAAGGCTGTCTTAGTTTTACTATTCTTGCCTTATACTCCATTCTTACTGGCCTAACAAGTAGACCTCTAGGAATAGAGAGTAGGGTTAGAAAGCAGAAAACTAAGTAAAGGCTTATTGCTGTCTGTTGTGTAGCTAGGCTGTTTTTTTTTAGGATTTTAGTGTTCTTGTAGATAAGATCTTTAATAAGATAAGATTTTCTAATAAGGGTGGGTAGTCTGTGCGTTAAAAATTTGAAAGTTTGAACAGGAGGGCGGCACTCTTGCACCGGGCAGCGCGAGGCAACCAGGCGCCTAGAGGCTCTAGGAATTTCAGGGTAGTATATCCCAGTTCAGTTGAGATGGGCGCGCGCAAGAAGAGAGATATCTGGACAATTTGTGTTTTGGTGTTGTGTCGACTCACACAGGACGTTAAACCAATCAATCAATCAATCAACTGTTACAGCGCGTGGACAGTAAGAGTCGCGTCTTGTTTAAGAGTCTGGATAGCAAGCTGTATATCTAATTCCTTTAAGACGCTTTAAGCCCTATTGCGTTGAGACACCGCGGGTTGTATGAAATTTGGTGTGGTCTTGGCAAAATCCAGTCACTCGCCCGGGCCGGCCACTCGCCTGTGAGGTACGTTATCTTTTTGGATGAACAGCCACTTGTGCCAGTCGTCAGCTCAATCAAGGACGACTGTCACTCAGATGACTGCAGGGCCTGACTTAGTAGTCATTGTTGTTTATGTATTGGTGGGTTACTGGCTCCGCACAGTATGATTAATTGTGATGTTAATCGTGATCTTAATCGTGGGTACTAATTAGTAGGCCAACAGCTCTGTACAGTATGATCAATTTTTTATCTCGATCGTAGGTGCCAATCGGTTGTTGTGAGTGAGCGAACTAACTAGTTGCAATTTGGGCTCATAACTGTCGCGGAGCAAAATGTCAACCTTTTACTCCCTTGAGCAAGTTCGTCTTAACTATGACAGACTATATCCTGTTGTTCTTATCATCCCAGTGTAACGACTATGCACGAACTTAACACGTGGCATAGCGCTTATTGCAGCTAGAGGCAAAGGTAGCTGGCTAGCACTACAACTGTCTGTGTATATTATACTACGCAACGAATACTTGCTTAAGCATTCTTGTGCTTACCTTTTGGTAGAAGCAGAGAAGTCAGGTGGTATTGATTTCGAGGGCAGGGCGCCTACTCTGTTACATCCAGCACTCCTATATGCCTTGTAGCGGATTCCCACCTGCTCCGGATCTCTCTCCCCTTGCCTGCGTCGTTACAGTAGTGGCATTATGTTAGAGGGTCGAGTTTTGGTGGGGTCTTGGCAGATTGGGCGACTTACCTGTCTAGGCGACTCACTCGTGAGGTGCGTTACCCTTTACCGTGCCGGAGCTCGTGCCGCACGGTTCCGCGTTCCGCACGCGATCACCAAAACAACGAAATATCCTCAACACTACAACTCAACAACGCGATGACTTTAGAAGACGCACTTAAAGACACACGCGCAGCTAATGCGCGCGGTGAACTTTGCTACCAAAAAATTGCAGATACACATGGTGTTGATCGTTCGACGTTGTCGCGATATCACCAAGGCGTTCGCGGCACCATGCAACAGAAGATCGAACAACAACAGAACCTCACCCCCTACGAAGAGCTAGAGCTTGTCGATTACATAGATCAACTCTGCAGAGAGCACCTTCCGCCTACGCGCGATATGGTTCAACATTTCGCCTCTATTA
>NW_022984810.1:15340-18558 GCF_010094145.1 Didymella exigua CBS 183.55
CGCAGCCTCGAAGTGGTGCTGTTGCTGCAGCGGCTGCTCCGCCTCGCGGCACTCACACAACCCGCAGCGGCCGCACCGCAACATTATATAAATAGTGCTTTCGGCAAATGAATTGCATACATCAATCGACTATAATACTAACAAACCTCGTGATAATTACTATCGTGGCTGTTTCTACAGCCTCATTTTGCTATGGTGCGTGAGGTGGGTGCTGCGTGCGGAACGCGGAACCGTGCGGCACGAGCTCCGGCACGGTAACGTAAATACTAAGCGAGTGAGCCATCGAAGCGAGTGAGCCACCCAACCAACTTTGCGCACCTTTACAATCATATATCTTAACAACATAATAATGTAATGTTTAGATATTTATAGAGTAAATTAAGCAGTATCTAAAGTATCTTTTTTACACGTACACAAGTTGTGTCTAGTCTCTCTGCATCTCTTGCAGCTTCTTTCATAGTTGCCCAGTGTTGTTTTGCCCTAGACGTCAGGACCGGGCTCCGCCCACTCGGCCATGCAAGCAACCTTGCAAAAGGCTCGTCAACGCTCATTCAGATAGTGAGCACCTAGGTGGAACAGTACATATCGTCGTCGCATCTTAGGTCAAAGGTGGCTATGTGGCCACATGCGCGAGCATGCCTGACACCAGAAGGGTTTATTGTGGCCTGTCCAGGTACCTGCAGTACTCCTCTACCCTAACTTTAGTTGGAATTATCCGCTTCGCCCTCTTCGTCTGAATGGTGAAGGCCTTTGTTGCAAGGTGGAGTTATTCCACCTGTGTTAGGCAATCCTGTAATGGGATGCCCTGTTGAGACGCTCCGGCTTTCACTGTCGCTAGTTCTCCGGCTTCTCTGCCTAGTCTGCATTCTGATAACATGTAGTGGGAATAATTCAAATGTTAGGAACTATTCAAAGTAGTATTGGATGTTATGGGACTGAACAAGGTAGAAGTATATTGCAGGTAGTGGATAGACGAATCGCTGCCGACCCGGACAGTGAGACGATACCCTTGTGTACTACTGTGATCTCGTGACCATCAGTCAGCCGCAGACTCGGTCATCTTGACTGAGCGGGCCTGACAACTAAGGCGTACAGGGAAGCACACCTCGTGAGCGGTGCGCCGCAAACGTCCAATTTCACGGCAGTCAATTCGACGCGGAGCCTTGCAACGAAGTTTGTGTAGTCAAATTAATTAAGAAAAGTATGTAGCAACGGCTGTCTACCGTAGTAGGAAGAAGGGCAAGTGAAACGTAATCTAAGAGTACTCGACTACAGCCTCAATGCACGTGTCTGTACTCGATCTAGTTCTGTACATACTTCCCATGACGAACCCAATCTAAGAACACACCTTCCTACACCGCGGACACGCAGCAGCTTTGATAGCTCGAGTGCATTCGCACATGAGAATGCCTTGGCACAAGACAGAGAAGAACCCAATGAAGTTATTAGCGGAAGACAGCTATCTACTCGTGCTAAGTCGTATATAAAACGCCTGTTCCCATACCACACGTGACCATTCTCAGCGCAGTCCCACTGCTCGAAAGTCTGTTGCCTACTACTATAAAGAAGGAGGATACAGGTGCGATTAGCAGCATGTCAAGATAAGCATTGCACCAAGCGATCCTTTGGCCTCACGTCGATCCCACCGTTCACTGCCTCTCCGCCTGGGCATGCACGTGCATGGCCGCCTCGCGCTCCTGGGCTACCTCCTGAGCCGTCTCCGGCGGACTCGGCTCCACCTTGTCCTCGCGGAAACACTGGTAGCTCAGCAGGCGATCGTTGAAGTCGCCTTTGTCCGTCTGCATCAGATTCGCGCTGCCCGGGAACGACAGGGTGAGCGCGTCGCTGCCGTCCGAGGCGATGGGGGCGCAGACCGCGTTGCTATCTCACGTCAGTGGCTGGGCGCAGCAAAGGCACGCGGAGAGCATCTACATGAGGGTGCAGGAGAAGAGGGAGGGCGGAACGGACGAGGATCAGGGAGAGGGCGGAACGGACGAGGATCAGGGAGAGGGCGGAACGGACGAGGATCAGGGAGTGGGCTTACGTGTAGAAGATGCAGTAGTACCCCTCGTCGGGCCCGATGCTGCTAGCGGGCAGGTTGAGTTGCGCGCAGTCCTTTGGATCGCTTCCGAGGGCGGTTGTGTTGTAGACGCATTCGCCCTGCCAATCGACGTCTTGGCAGTAGAAGACCTGAGCACGTCAGCATCGTTTTACGCGGCGCCTGGCCATTGTCGACGGGGTTGAAAAGGCAGGCCCGAGTGTCAGTGGGAACGTACGCCCGCTTCGTCATCGGCGCGCTCCTGGCGGACTTGGAGACTCGACAAATCCTTCTCGCGCGCCGCTCTCTCCGCGTCCTCGCGCTGGATCTGGCGCATGTACCACTCGGGACAGAACGCGCCGCCCACGCACCCGGGGTAGTGGCTGGGCATGTAGACGCCGGGAAGGCCGGTGAGGAAGGACTGGCGCTTCTCCACGCCCGTCTCTCGATGGCTGCTCTCGACGATGGCGTGGCGGGACTCGGGGATTGCGACGGACGGGACGCCGATCAGGGCCGACGGCTTGGGGAGGGCGAGGGCGGTGGTCGTGAGGAGGACGATGAGGGCGGGTGTGTACATGATGACTGGGGATTGCTTGCTGGCGACAAGGATGGGTGAAGATGAGTGTTGTTTCAATGAGTTGTGTTGGAGAGTGGTGCTGGCTGGCATGAATGCGATTCAGCATGGCTTTATACATTTCCCAGCACGTCCTACAGACGGCTCGGCGAGGCAAGACAGTCATGTGAGTCGCTGTATGCCTTGACGCTTGCCGTTCAGGACTGCATGTCGCAGCATGATGCTCGATAGTCGCACTGCTGTGATGCTCGATAGTCGCACTGCTATGATGCTCGATAGTCGCACTGCTGTGATGCTCCAAAGACGCGTCGTGGCAGGTCGCACAAGACTCGCCACCACCTGCAGCACGCGACCTTGCTACAAGCAGGCAAAGTACCGTTTCGGCGGCGTCACTGCGGAAAAGCACACTTTGTTGATGTTAGTCGTGTGCGGGCGGTGTTGCGGTGGCTGAGGAGTCTGAAGCGTGAGGTGGCGTACGAGGCGCTGGGGTGGCTTGGCATGAGCATGGGCGTGCTGTTCCTTGGCACGAGCATTGACGTGCTGTTCGCTGTTATTTGCTGCACACAGAAGGGTCTTGGAGAGTAACAACGGTTGCGTGGAGAGTAA
>NW_022984810.1:18778-34511 GCF_010094145.1 Didymella exigua CBS 183.55
ACAACGGTTGCGTGGAGAGTAACAACGGTTGCTTGGAGAGTAACAACGGTTGCTTGGAGAGTAACAACGGCTGCGTGGAGAGTAACAACGGCTGCGTGGAGAGTAACAGACGACGGAGACGTCCCTTGTGGCTGCGATCTATGAACAGAGTAGCGGGTGCACACATGCAGACGCGAGGGTATAATTCGCGGTGCAATACATACATACAAACAAACAAACAAACAAACGCCAGTTGGGACGCCGTGCTTCGTGCCAATGTTGCTGGCCAACGGAAGATGCAGTGTTTTCCACGTTGGCGTCATCATCAACATCATCAACAGCATCAACAGCATCATCATCATCATCATCATCAGACAGGCTGGGTCGGGGCGTCTGGTCGTTCCGGCTCATAGTTGGTCCCGCCGAGGGCGTGTGAGGGCTCCGAGGCTGATGCGGCAGGCGCAGCAGTGCGAGCAGCAGCAGCAGCGTGCAATCGCTGGTCGAGGGCCTTGAGCGCCAGTGCCCGGCGCCGCTCGGCCTCTGCGCGCGCGGCTCCTCCTCCTCCGCCCCTGCTGTCGGGGTTCATGATGCTCGGCAGGCCGCCTTCGGCGCGTGCGCTGGCCTGGTCGTTGCCTGCATCGATGTCGTCGGCGGAGAACGGGGTGCAGACGCCGAGCGACACCAGCACGTTGTAGAGGCCGTCGGCGAAGCGGGCAAGCGGGGTCTGCATGGGCTCGGGGAAGAAGTGGGCAAAGGCAAACGTGTCCGAGGCGTCGCCCCTGACGACGGCGCCGTCGCCCGTGGCTGCCGAGTCGAGCGACGGGGTTCGGCGGTAGAAGCGCAGGTAGACCCAGGCGGTGAGGAAGCCGAAGCAGCCGAGGAACAGGGCCGTCTCGGTGCCGAGGACGACGCCGGAGAGGGTGTTGGCGGCCAGGAAGATGGCGGGGAAGTGCTTCACGCGCATGCGCACGAGGCCCTTGGCGATGGCCACTGTGTGCTCGGGGACGAGCTGCTTGAAGGCGACGAGGAAGGCGGCCTGGAGGGCGATGCCGCCGGAGATGGTGGTGCTGAGCGGGGCCGTCGAAGCGGTCACGGCGTACGCCGCCAGGTAGAGCACGAGCGTCAGCACGTTGGGCAGCACAGCGACGACGACGATGAACTTGGCAAACTCGCGGCCCCCCCAGGCGCGCTCCAGGTAGCGGCCGCCGTAGAAGAGGGCGGCGCCGTTGACCAAGAGGCCCGCGAGGTTCTGCTCGACGACCGTAGCCAGGCCGACGACCCACGGGTAGACGAGCGACTGGCCCGGCACGATGGCGAGAAAGGGCACGCCGTTGCCCACGGCGAGCAGCGGCTGCTCGACCTTGTCGACCCACGTCGAGTGCGGGCGCAGGGCAAAGTTGAGCAGGGTGCACGCGAGCGTGGCCGCCAGCAGGCCGCGGGTGATGGGCGGCAGGTGGATGCGGGTCATGGTCGGCAGGTGGATGCGGGCCATGGCTGGGAGGCCTTGGGGAGGCGACGGCGCTGCGGTGGTGCTGCGGTGGTGCCGCGGTGGGAGTGAGGTTCCTGGTAGGGCGCGGCGGAGCAGTTCGACGTGGATGCGCGCGAACCAGGGTCCGCAGATGATGCACACCCGCAAAGCGACAAGCGGGTCGCGCTTAGCCGCACGAATCGCAGCACGCAGCCCGTCGGCCCTCGAGACCATGCACCTGCAGTCCTGCCTGCACAGCAGTACATTGCGAACAATCGCAACCCCCGAGCACCGCCGCCATTCTCTCGCCGCCGCCGCCGCCGCCGCCGCCGCCGTTCTTCACTGCGCGCACACCACAGCGGCCCGCAGTCGCCCGCCTCGCCCTCCTCGCCCGTGTCCCTCCTGGCGCCCGCTGCCGCCCCGAAGAATGCGCCATGGCCCTCAGCAGCAACGTCGTCAACTACCTAGGTACCGTCCCCTCCCGCCGCGCGCGCTCCGGCTTGCGGGGCTCGAGGCGCATTGAATGCGCCTCGGGCCCGTCGAGCTCCTCGGGCACCTCGCTGACTCTGCCCAGTATGGCGCTACCTGCAGGAGGCGGGCTTCGGCAACGCCGCGCTGCAGCTGTCGCGCTGCTGGCTGCGCGACCCCGATTCCCTGCCCTTTGCCAAGCACGTCTCCTCGCACGCGCTCGTCCGCATCCTGCAGGACGGCATGGAATTCGACCGCCTGCACGCTAAGGCCTCGAACGTATGTGCGAGCGAGCAAGCGACGGCGTCGCCCGGGCTGACCACCGCAGACGAGCACACAGTACGACTTTGGCACCGACCACGGCCACCCCTACTCGAAGCGCAACGGCGAGCTGCTGACGCTCGACAAGGGCATCCCCGCCCACCAGCTCGCTGCCGAAGCTGCCAACGGCGCGCCGCCCGACCCCCCGCCCAAGAAGAGCCTCAAGCGCAAGAAGCAGGCCAAGACCAACGGCGTGCCGGCCGAGCCACGCCTGGAGCCGTCGGAGGCAGAGCTCAACGGGGACGCCATGGAGCTCGACCACAACGGGACCGCCCACGCGGCCACGGGCAATAGCCTCGGCGCCGAGTCGGAGCCACCGCCCTCCGAGGCCGAGTCGCCGTCCGCCAGCGAGATTCCCATTTCCACCTTGACCATTGGCGCCGACGCATTGATCCAGACAGACGACATCAAGGACCTCGCACCAGCCACCACCTTCATACCCGTCCCGGCCGCGTTCCACCAGATGGTCGAGCACACGTCGTGGGGGCCAGAAGACGCCCCGCTGCTGCTGTCGGCCGGCAAGTCGGTCCTGCAGCTGCACAACGTCGCCGCCGCGTCAGAAGCCGGCCGCGAGTGCAGCGTGCAGACAATGGACCTGCCCATACCCGTCAGCAACTTTGACATCACCGCGCTGTGCTGGCAGTCCGAGGGCGAAGTCATAGTGTCCGCACGCGAGCAGTGTCACAACGAGCTGGGCGAGAAGATGACCATGGACAAGCTGATCAAGGTCGTCGGCGACACGGCAGACGCCATCTCGTCGACGGCGGGCCTGGTCACGACGCTGCGGTGGAACGCCGGGAGGGAGCTGCTGCTGTCCATTTCGACAGACGGCGAAAAGGGCTCCATCAAGATCTGGAAGAGCGACAGCGACTCGATACCCGCGTGGACCGACTTCACCGCAACACAAATCTACGATGCCTACTGGATCAGCGACTCTGCCTTTGTCGTCTGCGGGACAGAGCTGTTCAAGATCTACGACGTGGACGGCGATTCTCTGACCACTCAACGAACCCTCGACACCCAAGTCACATGGGAGACGGTCAAGTTCGACCCCTGGTCTGGCATCATTGCAGCTCTTGGCATCCGCGGCCAAGAGTACTACCTCGGCATCCTCCATCCCAACGACTCCATCAACCTCCAAGTCCACGAGTATCCCGACCGATACCCCAACGACCTCGATTTCCGCATCCACAAAGCGAGCAGCCCAACGACCAACGGCACATGGCTGCCCTCGACGCTTTTGGCCACGTGCTCGCTATCGGGCCACGCACGGATATGGGATGCCAATCGACCCTTTGACTGTGTCCGCCGACTCGACACGACGGACCACAGCCAGGCTTTCAAGACGGCCTTTTCGCCAGACGGTGCCCTCCTGGCAGCCGCTGGGCCAGACGCAGTCACCGTCTGGGACGTTGAGAAGCGCGAGATACCCGTCGCGAGCTGGCGGGCGAAGGACTTTTCGGCCCTCAAGTGGAATCCAGGTGCGGACGGCGAGTTCAACCTGGGCTGGGACCACGACAGCTCGAGGATATCCATTGCTCTCGGGAACCAGGTAACATCTCCGGGCAGTCATTCCTGAGCGGGGACACTAACATGGTGTAGATTGCCATCATACCCATCCCCCGGTAGTGCGGGGAGCTACGGTTCGTCACAGCGCACGGCAAGGAACGGATACGAGGAATCTGCCGCGCGAAAGGGGTACGCCGCAGATTGGGCGAGAGGAAGCCAAGGGGCTGAGACGGCTGGTGCGAGCGAGACGGCTGACGAGAGCGAGACGGCTGACGAGAGTGAGACGGCTGACGAGAGTGAGACGGCTGATGAGAGTGCGACGGCTGATGAGAGTGCGACGGCTGATGAGAGTGCGACGGCTGATGAGAGTGAGACGGCTGACGAGAGTGAGACGGCTGCACAGGTAGACATGGTCGGTGAGGGAGAAACAGCCGAAGGCAGCGATACACTCCAAGGGGCAATACACTCCAAGGGGCGATACACTCCAAGGGGCGATACACTCCAAGGGGCAATACACTCCAAGGGGCAATACACTCCAAGGGGCAATACACTCCAAGGGGCGAGATGCTCAAAGAGGGTGAGACCGCGACCGAGAGCGAAGCAGCGCCGCGTCAAGCCAGCACAGGGGAGGATAGCTGCGACGGCACCGTCGAGAGCGCTCACCTCGACACGCCCCTCCACACGCCCCTCCACACCATCCACAACGCCATCTACAACATTCCGCACACTCAACGCTTAGCAGCACCCAGGATCCGCACCCGCCGGTGTCGCCGGCGCGAAACTGGGTCGCGAGATGGGTGGCTTCGACACTCCAATCCGAGACGCTGAAGATAGTATCACTAGCAGGCGTGTTGGATAGCACAAACACAACTACAGATACAGATAATCAACACAAATACAAACACAGACGACCAACACAGATGACCAACACAGATGATCAACACAGACGACCAACACAGACGATCAACACAGACGATCAACACAGACGATCAACAGATGATCAACACAGACGACCAACACAGATGATCAAACACACCATGCGCCACCACTCCGTCTTCACGTGCCTGCCCGATCAAACTGCACGACCCGTGACTGCCTCTGACCCTCTTCGCACACCTCCACACCGTCCTGGAACCACTCTCTTTGGGCCGCAAGTTCCGCCTCTGAGACATGCTGGTACCGTGCTGCGACATGGCGCTCTCATCCCCACCGCACCACTCGTCCCAACGCCCCGCGCCAACCCCGTCCCGTCTGTGTCATCGAACCCGCCACCCGCGCAGTTTTTGCATTACAACACACTGCCTTGCGATGCTGAGCTAAGCAGCTCGCTGGAGAGCTGTGGCTGCGTATGTGCGCTGTCTCGCTGGGTGGGCGATGGGCGATGGACAGATTTCGAGGCCGATGGACAGATTTCAAGGCCGATGGACAGATTTCAAGGCCAATGGACAGATTTCAAGGCCGATGGACAGATTTCAAAGTCTTTATAGTTACTTATTGCTCATGGTTTTACATGGAAAAAAACCTTGTGGTGGGCGCGTGCGGCATGGTCCGATGCATGGCTGCGGTGAGGCGTGGTGCTTGAGGTCGTTCCTGGGGTTTGGGCGTGTCTTGCGGGATGAGTACATCGAGCAATTGCTTACGGATAGTCAATGTAGGGTGGTCGCGGTGATGGTCTGCGGCATGGTTAGCGTGCGCCGCAGGTGAGGACTCATGCGCCGAGTACTTGATGGGTATCGTTTTCGTGTTGTAAAGGCGGGTGCCACCTCGCTCCGTGAGAGCGTCTGCGAGAGGAGCGGTGTGTTGGTTGACTTGTTGCTTCGATTGAGCACAGTGGCATCTATCTCGGCTTCAGGCAAGAATCGTGGCCCCTGATCGCGTACTGCACTCCATTGACATGCAATGTGCCCGTCTCGACGACCCGACGTACAACTGCCCACGGGTCGCATAATGCAACACTGTCCTTGATGCCAGCGTTCAGCCCTCTATGCCCAGTTCTTGTGTTTCAATGTATATAGTGTACGTCTGTAGATGACCGTTCGCTTGCGACCGCTGAGTGTATGTGGCTGCTTTCATCTCCGCTCGTGACAAATGCACTGTGCGGCGCGGGTACTATGTAGGCATTATCCGTAGGACCCTCACTCACGGTCCCAGGGGTGCACTCGCAGAGTTCGTTCGCGGGTTCGAGGTTCGACCGTAGGAAAAGAGGCTATTTGTGGACATGGTAGAGCTGAGGGTTCGACGTGACAAGTATCGGTCGGTGGCTGGACGCAACTCCGGGCGCGCCAGGCTGAAGTTCGAGCGCTCTTACAACTTCCAGCGCTCTCATAACGCCGACTGCGATGTTTTGGCTGGCTGCATTGCAAAGGCAGCAGGGCCTCGCGACAAACCCGCCAAGCATCACATCGGCGGCAGTGAGCATAAGTACGACGGATAGGCATTTCACAGGCATTTAGAACTCGAATTCGGAATCTCCGGGTCACAGACACGCAGCTCACGAGCCTAGGCCGCATTATCACCAGTCCCCACCTGTATTGCGGATTTCGTTTCGAGGTGAGAAATCTTTCGTAACGAGTTTTGGTGGCGTGCAAGCGATTTTCTAATTTTGGTCACAATTGATATTCACTCCATTCAGGCCTTCATATTGATGCAGATTCTTCTCCAGGGCCAAATTAAAGCCTATGATATTCAGGGTTGGCCAGCTCTGTGCGGTGTGATGTGGGTGGGTGCCCGGTGAACGGCAGCAGGGGATGACAGGCTCGAATCTTTGCAATAAAAGAAGCGCCGGACAGTTTGTTTCCACACCAGTAAAAGCACGAATCTGCTGAAGAGCGGTCGAGGCTGTCATGGTGTCGTGACCTACAGGCATTGCAAGACTCCAATAGTCACACTCA
The DNA here is from genome assembly GCF_010094145.1 of Didymella exigua CBS 183.55. Classification (NCBI taxonomy): domain Eukaryota; kingdom Fungi; phylum Ascomycota; class Dothideomycetes; order Pleosporales; family Didymellaceae; genus Didymella; species Didymella exigua. Next base: position 25,415 of record NW_022984810.1, read on the forward strand.
GCTACCAACCAGATGAGTTGATGTTTTTTTCTCATAAAGTTCGCGTACAGTCTCCTTTTCGCGCGCTGTGTCTCGTATGGTCGCGTATATCCGCGCTTCCAGTGACGCGTCGCAAGTCGTGTCCCTGGGAGTCCAGAGCTCGCCGCATGTCGTGTGTTGCGAACGTCGACACGATACCGTCATCAGCAGTTGTGATGTAACAGTTGAGTAGTGCTCTGCCGTCAGTCTGATGACAGGCGTCCATCTAATTGACTCTACAAAGTCTAGTGGCAGACATCCTGGAAAAATCACGCCGGAAGTGACCCCGATCCCCGACTCATGGCCTGTCTGCTGCTCGTGAGTGTAACACAGTGCCATTCATCCAGTCCATCCGGATGCGATGTGGGACGTATGCATGCATCAAAAGCCGGTTGGTTCTTATGTGTGCCAATGAGCAAGAGCGTTGGCGGCGACGTGACTGACTGGCCCAAGTGTCTTACAGTCTCGTGCGTCACTTACAGATAGGCCATCCCGCTCTCTCCATGATTTACCAGTGGGAGATGCACCGCTTGCAAGACACAAGACCCCAAGCTGACTTGTCGCATGGTCCACATCTGTACACTATGGCAATTAACAATATAAATGTATCGTGGGGTGCATACTCAGGAGTAGTGCTGATTCGAGTCCTCGCGTACCGCGTGCAATTGGGTTGGGTATGGTATCCACCGATTTCTGAGGGATTGGTTTCCTGTTTACTGGACGGTAACCAAGACACACAAGTGCAGCCATCGCTTCCTGTGATCGGCCGCATCCCCATAGCATACCCACGTGGGTTCGACTTATGCATGGCTGTGAGTTCGCCATAGCATGGTTTGGTGGTGCTCGTGTGTTGACACAGGCAAAGACGAAAGATTTGCACGTATTGTAGTGTTGAGCAAGAGCTGCCGCTCATGGCTTGAACCTCTGGTACTGTAGACGCGCGGGTGTAAAGGAGCAAGGTTCTGATAGCTCGACACAACCTGTACACGTTCTTTCAGGTTATCGATGTGCTTCATACGCTTGAGATGACTTGAGATTACGTACACCGTCAGCTGCACCATTTGATACGAAAGCGGTATACCTACGTTTCGTATGCTTTGGTCATGGACATCGGTCCCGAACTCGATGATCGGCGCCGGGCAACTTGAACGAAGGAAGATGTGCACGCTTCTCCTCGCAACCTGCAGAGAGTATCATAGTTTTGGACTGGGCCAGACAAGCATATATGTATTTGTCTTGCCTTCGCCCAAAGCATTGACTCGCATCGCGATCCCTTGATCACTGAATAGTCAATATGAGGATCATGCGTCGCTGACGCAGCCATGAAGTATTTCTATGGCCATGTCCTTCGGCGCCATTCTGCAAAGGAGTCATAGATGGCATGTTCTGTCTCCATCAAGTACACTAGGTACTAGTGGTAACTCTGGACCGGGTATGGGCCGTCGTCGCCGGAAGAGACGCGGTGCCGCATGTGCCAATACAGGGCTCACGAGGGTTGATGTAATCTTGTACTGTCATGATTCGCAGCGGGTACCTACTCCGTCTCGCGGACAGGGCGTGGAAAGCCAGGGCCTGACCCGCAGTTATGTACTCTGCACAGCGAGTGGTTCGGCCCATTCGTTGATTGGCCACTCTTTGCGAAACATGGTCGACTAAAAAGCCCGTGCAGATCCAGTTATTTGGGACTAGATCGAATACATAGACGCCCCATATGAATATATAATGCGCGATCCCCATATTTCTGGCATATGCCTTCGGCAGATGTGCGACTCCGTCTACAATGACGTCAGCGATCCTTGGACCCAAATATCAGCCTCACCCTCCAAAACAGCTTGTACACTACCAACAAGACTCCGATGATGCATTGCAGGGAAGCCACCACGGCCGAGCATGCCTAACGCTGAATACGACATGAACGACCGAACTCCAAGATGACCGAGACGTAAAGAGAGACATCATGTTGCCACCACAAGTCGAAATGGAGAAAACTCGCCTCAGGAAAATTATCTCGACATGCAAAAGTCGTCGCTGAACACAGCAGTCCCGTGGTCAGCCAGGAATGCCGGTCCAAACGACGCAGCATCGTAGCTTGAGTACCCGGGTACCATAACCGCATCTCGCGGAATGTACTGTTGGGTGGTCATGTACCCCATCATGTTAGGGTCGGCAGGACGCTGAGGTGACCCCTCGCCTTCATGAACGGAATCCATCCGCCACATACCAGCCACATCGACAGCATATCGCCTCGAGACGGTCTCGAAGGTACTCATTGCCACCTGACAGGCTCGTTCAGCGGTAGGGTCATCCATAGCCTGCAGCCATCGAATGGACTTCTTGACGTAGTGCATCAACAGCATGCTGTCCTGCAAAGTGGGTGCGAGGTATGACAAGCCCAGAAGAAGCACGGAGATTGCCTGCATCAAATGGTGAACAATACACCACCAAGGACCTTGGTCATATATGAAGCGAGTATCGGGCTCGTCCGGCAGGAAGTCAATCGCTGTCTTGGCTGCCCCAATGCAGCTGTTACCCATTTGTCGAGAGAATAATGCTTCAGCTTCCTCTCGCCATGCTTGTCTTCGGGGACTCAGACATGGTCGGCCTAGCAACATCCTGGCGCCACACAGTTGGAACCCGAGAAGTAAACGTTCACGAGAGAACATTGCGTTGCCATTATTCGCTGGGTCCTGGAAGTTGAACTCGCTGGGAAGCGAAAGCACCCACTGGTCAAGGCGTTGGTCCAGCTGCGCCATCTCATGCTGTTCCTCGGCTACAGACCCGACAACGGTCGATGCAGTGTAAAGCGAAGTGAGTACGCTCTGCAGAATGCTCGACAACTGTACAGCGGCCTTCAAGAATGAGCCAGAATTTGCCTCCGTTGTGCTCAGTCCGACAAGTGCATGGGACGGATCGATCGCACCGCTGGACCATGTGTGGGGTGTCAGAATGATGCTTGTAGAGCTGCTCTTCCGCATTCGGAACGCAGCTTCCAACTGATCCGTAATTTGTTCCTCATTCACCGGCATTGGCAAAGGCACCGAGCAGAAAGAGTCAACAATGATACTAGGCCGGCCGGTCACGATACTGAGGGTTCGTTCGAGCGAATACAAAGACCACCATGTGCGGACCAAAGTCTCCCGCTTCGCTGCCGTGGCAGAAGGGTCTGTGTTGCGGACATGAAGCCCGAGTGTATACGCAGATCGGAGGGCAATTCCAATGATGGTCCACGCACTTTTGATCCGTTAGTATCTCTTCTTGAAAACGCCACCAGGAAAGGGGAATGCATACCGGCTGACTTGCCCAACGGAGAGCCAGTAGAACGCAAGGAGCCCAAGGCTCTGAATTTGTGGAACGTCCGGGTGATTGGTGATGGTTTGTTCGTTCAGACCAAGTGTCCTGGCTCGCGCCTGATAGATAAGATGGTCACGCGCATCTGCTTGCCACGTGGCCTTGGACAAGTGCGAATACTTAGCGCTGATCGCGAAGACCAGATTGAGAATTGCCTGCCATTTGGGGCAGAGTCGAGGTGCGTTGCCGTTTCCCAGCGCTGTGAAATACTTGCGGAACTGATCTCCAAAAGTCTTGCGAGGCAGAATGGGAAAGGAGTCGTGCACTTTGCTCATGTAGCAACTGAGAAGCCTCTCGGCGATGTCTAGCTGGGGCAAGTCGTGGGGATCGACGAAGAAGTCGATATCCACATTCTCATTGTCGATCCAAAAGCTGTACGCGCTAATCTGCTCGTTCCCAAGTCCGCTGGTGTATGAGTCTCTTCGGTGCAAAGCGTTGGGTTCCTCCTCTATTTGCTCTGGGTGTGCCAGGGCAGCAGCTCGCAGCCACTTCATTTCAGAGTTATTGCCGACGAAGCCAGTAGCACGCGCTCGGTCATTGACGTGCAGGTCCTCGTCGAGCAAATTCAAGGCCTCTGTATCGAGCTCTTCCTGGCGATCCCGGATACTCGACTCGATAATTTCTTGTGAACCATTACCATCAGTGTCTGGAATGAACGGCGCTGTAGCCTCGCGAGCCTCTGAGATCTCTTTGTCGACCTGCGGTCTTGTCAGTACCCTAGGCCAGTTGTTCACAATCCGTCCATTACCCACAGCTTCTAAAAGGCCTGCAATTTTGGCGGCATCATCCGCGCTCGCGCAAGACCTCAAGCCCTTCAACAAGCTGGCCATCTGCTGACATCTCTCAGTCACGCTGACTCAGTCAGCTTACGACTCATTACCACCGCTACCTGAATGGTTCTCACATCTTCAGCCTGTCCTTGCGAGGCATAATGTATACGCATTCTCGAATCGTACTCGCGCAATGCTTGCAGTGCGGCCTTTCACCGGTGCATTTGATCTTATGAGACCGACACTAAATGTAGTGTGCCTCGTTAGCCAGATGATCATCAGGACTGACCTCTCGAACTACTGCGACAGGCGCGACTACGACAGATAAAGGTGAAGTACACCAGGATCGTCAAACTTTTCGAGGAATGGCAACATACAGCGGTGCATGCACGCGGAACCCGGCGTCTGTCTTTGACTGCACTCTGTCCTTGTCCGGGTCTCTGCAATCGAGGAATCGCGACTTTGCGTTGCCCGAGTGGCGTCGTCCCGACACTTGTTGGGTATGTTGGTGTTGAGGACATCGTCTAAACGCGCGCGACACCGACTGAAACGTAATGGACGGTGCTTCAATCAACAACTGACACTCCTCAGGTTGATAACAGTTGGGGACATCGGCAGTGACCGTGGCGGATGGAACGGTGAAGTGTTTGTCTGGCTGGACCGCTGATGTTCTGCTGGGGCATGCATTTGCATGCGGCTCCAGTTTTAGCGAGGGAATGAATCAAGAGATTGCCAGCAGACCTTGAGATTCAAGAGAGCACCTTGGGGCCGCCCAGGCTCGTCACTAACCGTATGGCCCATCATGATTATGTGCTGAGATAATCCTGCGGCGGCCTGTCAAGAAGCTTGGAAATGTTGACCGAGCCAATCAATGACCGGGGCTCGCTCAGGGACCACTGCTGTCGTCTGCTTTCGGAACAGCCTCTACATGTGCTCCACGCACCCTGCCAGCATCGACCTGCTATCTGTCGGCCTCTTGAAGTAAACTCGGCACTCGGGTCAGTTTCAGGTTTAGGCAAACAAAAGGTCAGATCACCGCAAACATCGGAATTCGATATTGCGACGATGACGCATGTCCAGCGACACCACTACCCTTCATTCGCTTCTGCATGGGTAGTCGTTTGTGGAACCTTCTCTGTTCAAGCCGGAACAGTTCGCCGTCAGCCCAGCTGTACAGCTTCACTCAACGCTATCCGTCTTGACAGTACGAAACCCCGCCTAACCTTTCCCCGCGTGTTCAGGTGCAACAATGCATTCCCAAACACTTTCACCTCCCCTTCTCGACCAATGCAAGCTGCAGAAACTCGACCAGAAAGTCAATCATCCAGCGCGTTATCAGGCTGAGCCCACATTAGGTGGTAACACGGAAACCTGTAGCGACAACGTGAACACGTCTAGGCTGGCTCAAGCGGTGGACACGCAGAGAAAGCAACGCTAGCTGGTTCACGCATAACAGTTCCAAGAGCAATGCGCGACCCTAATATGTGGCTTCACGATGCCGATGGTTCATCGCCGATGCACGCTACAGATCTTCTGCTCGGCATGCACATGCCTCCAACACAGTCTACGGATCCACATAAACATTGAGAACCTTGTATGCACCGTTGCGAAATGAAACGACGCCGGCTCCAAGCATAGCAATATGCGTCTCGGTAGACGTTTTCAACAGCCCAGTGTGCAATGATGTACAGCAAACTATGGACAGTGGATTATACAAGGATAGCCGGGTACCTTGGAGATGCGCCAGATCTATCCTGACGAAGTCCGGCCTGCAGAATACGCCCAAGCCGTCGATACACCGTCTGCAAGCTCGCAACGGGGAGCAAGCAATGCGCGAAGTCCGGTAGTTGCTGTTTCGCTCATCTGAAAGATCATAACTTTGAAGTGCTGTGTGGGGATGGGTCAAAATGGTGTCACTGTTGCGTTAGCGTGTTCCCATCATGTGCTCGTCATTGGTCTCGATGCAGGGGAGATTTAATCTGTGCCACGCAAGGACCGCTCGACTGGCTTGAGCATGGACAAAACTTCTTCCCCCTTGTCTCTCACCTATAATTGGCGGAAAACTTCTCCAGCAATACCCAACCATCGTTTTCCCCTACGGTCGCGACGTCACGCCCGTGGAAGCGCCAGACTGCCGGACGATAGCCCTGAAGAACGACAACGAAGTCATTCAGCGCGCTCCAAGGCCTTAATAATCTGGAAATGCATCTTCCTGAAACGATTGGAGTGGGCGGCTTTCGTCTCGGGCGCTGAATTTGTCAATGCCGAGTCCCACTGTGCGTCGGACGTGCTTTGATTGATCAGCGATGGTTCACGTCTCATTGACGCCTTGGGCACTGGAAATGGCGAGGGTGATCCAGGACCAATCTTTCTGTGGCTTTGCAGCTACCAAGTCCTCAAAAGCACCAAATGGATGCTGCTGGCACGCGGTGACGTTTCGAAAGTATCTACCAGCTCCAGCGATCAACTCGTAGATCTGGCGCTACGTTTGTCTTCTCGTACGGTACACAGTCAACACAGCGCAGCCATCATCAACGATTTGGATCGGACAAATCGACCGAGCCAATCACACCCCCACAACACCGACAACCCGCTCGGCCCGCGATTTGTCCTCTTTTGATCCTCTAGGCACAGGTTCGACGGCGGACTAGAGACAGGGGAATAAACGGTGTGTTAAGTCCAGCAGTCACGCCAATTCGACCGGCAACTCGTTCGATCAAGTGAGAACGACAATTATCCCAAATACAACAGCTGTCATCTGTCATGAAGAGCTTCACAGAGGATGGAGTACTGCAACTCTGCAGTCCAAACCGAGGTGTCGCAGGTGCTATCACGTCAAAACTTTCCCAGCACGCATTCGAAAGAAGACGGAGCACGAATGCGAAAGATTCGACATGTTGAAACTCACACTGACTGTGACCATTAAACAGATTCGCTAATCAGACTTGTCTCCGCTACATATGCCATTCCGGAGGTTATATCAGCTGTTACAAACGTCTGTCGCTGAGTCCCCACGAATCGCGCCGGGGGCTATACGTTGCGCTATTTCTATGATCCAGAGTAAAGCTGGACGTGCGTCCACACGGACGCAGACCTTCGAGCATCGAGAATGGGTGCATCTCCGTAGTGGCGAGATGTCCCCTTGAACACTGAGATGGTCTACGTCTTGATGCCAACCATTGCCCGGTCATGACGTTGCGAACCCATATCATGCCGCAACATGATCTCCAAGAGCTTCTCGATTGAATAAAAGTCTTTCACGATCAAGAAACACCGGAAACCAATGGCCTTAGGGCGGCGCAAACGTCGGTAACTGATGTGAAGTTCGTCTTCTGGTTCGTGGCGTATGTCGCCTGCAGTAAGGCCCGCTCTATTCGATCGAAACCAGTTCAACACTCATGAACAATACAGACTCAGACCTTATTGACTAGTCCTGCCAAATTGACCTGCTAATTTCAAATGCCTGGGTTGATAGAGCGTGCAGATACAACAGTATCAGATTTATAGCCAGAAGTTGGAGAGCCTGTGTCACGTGAGCCTTTACTTTTACAGCTGTACGATGCGACTGGAACATGTGATCACCAATTAGCACGCTATGCGGAACGCCGACGCTTGGTAGTCTCTGCGCGTTATCGGGACGTCGAAGGTTCACTGTTGAAAGTGCTATGTTGCTTGCCGAACATCACTTATTTACGCGTTCAGTCCGTGGATGTCTCCATACTTTAAATAGTACTTGGTACATCCGCAACATCACATACCGTACGTGAATGGATGTAATCTACGAATACGTCCTTCACACATTCAGTGTGCATTTCATGTACTGAATGTACAAGTTTGAACAGGAGCTCAGAACATCCATCACCGACGGTAGGATATGACTTAGCAGCTAACCATTTGACGGTATGTCTATTGACATCTGCAGCGATATGTCAACTTTCTCCACAGGGCGCTGGATGGACGTCAAGTGTGGCACAGGCTACGTACCGTGGCCGTGCGGCCGATGAGCCAGTTCAGCCGATGAGCCACCCGGAACATCACAACATTGAGATACCCACAACTTCAACGCGTCACAACTCCACCACCATAGATCCAATTCAAGAAGCGATTGAATATTTAGAATTGCATAAAGCTGGAGATAACTTGTCATACCGCCAAGTCGCAAAAATGTTTAGAGTTGACCGAACAACGCTGTCGCGGCGGCACAACTGTTATACACGCTCAAATGCAGAAGAAGCGCGCCAGCGACAGTTACTCAGCCCACAACAGGAGGAGGTACTTGTCAAATACATAGAAAGATGCACAAGAGACGGCTTGCCACCCACTAGAAGCATGCTGCAAAATTTCGCCTCTGCGGTTACGAAGTGGGAGGTCTCTGAGAGCTGGATTACTCGGTTTCTGCATCGCCACGCCAACAAGCTTACCACCAAATGGACCACCAGGATGGATCGTGAGCGCTTTTTAGCTGACAGCAAGCGCAAGTACGAGCTGTACTTCAATCTATTGCACTCCAAGATGCGTGAGCACAGCGTTGATGAGCGCAACACGTACAATATGGATGAGAAAGGCTTCTTTGTCGGCATCAACAGTCACACTAAAAGGATAGTCTCTAAGGCAATTTGGGAGTCAAAAGAGCGCACTGCAGCGCTCAGAGATGGCAACAGAGAATGGGTAACACTGCTGGCTTGCGTATGCGCTTCTGGAGAGGCATTACCGCCCGCTCTCATCTACCAGGGCACCTCTGGGATTCAATCAACCTGGGTAGACGACCTTATTGCTGAACAACACCAGATTTTTATCTCCCACTCAGCGACGGGATGATCAAACAATGACTTGGGGCTTGCCTGGCTTCAGCAGGTGTTCGATCGCTATACAGCAGCTAAAGCTCGCCGTCAATGGCGGCTTCTGATCCTTGACGGCCACAGCAGCCACCTCACGCCTGAATTTCTAGAGTATTGCGACGC
>NW_022984810.1:35331-60387 GCF_010094145.1 Didymella exigua CBS 183.55
CGACAAAGCGTCGTTGTGTTGTGGCTGCTCGAAGTCGTGTTGACGCTGCACCGCCAGCTGCGTCTCCCCCACCCAAAATCACTGCGAGAGGCCGCAACTCGCGGTTACCAGCCAAATATAAATAGCACAATTGAAGTGCAAGGCTCTGTATAGCAATACACCAACTTTTCTCGCGATAATAGCTTTTGAGTGTGGCTCTACAGCTTCATTTTTCTATCGCTGATATCTCGTTGGGGTGGCTCATCGGCTGAACTGGCTCATCGGCCGCACGGCCACGGTACCGTGTCCGTGCACCCAACGATCGGAGTCAACCAACGATCAGGGCACAACATTTGCAGTAGATTTCAACGCGTAATTACTTAACCACAATGCCAGGAATTCCAGATGCGCTTGCAGAGATTGATAGTCTGAAGCCAGGCGACAAATTTGTTTATACAAAGCTTGCAGAAAAACACAGTGTTGGTCGCAACACCTTGTCCCGCGCGCACCGAGGTGTGCAGGCTCCCCAACGCGCAGAAACTCAGCAACCAACCAGAATTAGATCTAGTCAAGTACAAAGAAGAGCTATCAGCGCGTCACTTACCACCTACAAGGCGTATAGTACAAAATTTCGCATCCTCTATTGCCTCACAGCCCTGCTCCAATAGCTGGGTCAAGTGCTTCCTGCGCTATCACCGCGATCGGCTCACGTCTTAGGTAATACCTAGGCCACTAGCATGGACTCCAGTTGCCACAACACTAAGTTACAATACAAATACAAGTTGTAATTTAAGCTTCTGCAGCAGACAATCACTTAATATAACATTGCGCTAGAGAACACATACAATATGGATGAGAAGGGCTTCGCAATTAGAGTGATGGGTAGAACATAACAGGTATTTAGAAAGCGTCAATATAAGAAGAGAGAGGTTAGGCAGGCTCGCCAAGATGGCTCAGGAGAGTGGGTAAGCCTGTTAGCAGCAATTTGCGCAGATGGTACTGCTATTCCCCCTAGCATTATCTTTGCGTCAAAAAAACTCCACTATCTAGAGCTAATAGGTAGCAGATATACAGACAGCAAAGCACTTGATCCATGTTGCCCTATCGCCTTCAGGATAGACAAACAACAATGTTGGATTAGCTTAGCTTAAGCAGGTGTTTAACCATTACTCTAAGCCAAAAGGCGTGGTTAAGGCATCACCTCTTAATTTTGGATGGCCACAAGATTCGTTTAACGCCAGATTTTATTTACGACTGTCACCAGAAACAGATTTTCTTAGCAGTGTTTCCTCCTCACAGTACCTAGACTCTGCAGCCGTTGGACGTAGTCTGCTTCAAACCTCTCTCCTCTAACTACACCTGTGAACTCAACAACCACCTCCCTGGAGGAGGCATCTTAAGGCCTAGACTTCCATACCCTATTCTGGCCTGCGTGGGTAAACGCATTCGAATAAAACCTTATGTTAAAGGCCCTTATAGCCACTGGCATATCTCCAGTAAATCCTGACGGTATACTTGGTAGGTTCTGCCACACCACTCCTGACGACCCAGGAAGCGTAAGAAGCAACCTAATAGGCAATTGGACTTGCAAAAACACTAGGAGCATTATAGAGGTGCGATGATGTGTCTCCTTTGTCCCTCCGGGAGGCGCGCGCTCACATAACTTTTACAGACCACAAGAGGCAAGAGGAGGAGCTAAAAAAAAGACAAAGATGAAGGAGTTAGCTACTGCTAATAAGCTTCTTAACAAGAAACAAAATGAAGAAAAGCGTGTGGCAGCTGCAAAGGCAAAGGAGGTGCGTGAGCGTGAGCGTGCGGAGGAACGCGCAGCCATTGATGCGTGCAAAGAGCAGAGACGTAAGGATGAAGAAGCTCGCGACGCTGCAAAAGCTCTCAAATTATGCTAAATAGGCAATCACATAACCTTAAGAGCTTCTGCAGGCAAACGGAAGTCTGCGCACCATGCTGTGGGTGCTCGTAGTCATCCCAAGCCTGCGAAACCTCCACCACGCCCAACTATCACCACCCGGAGTGGCCACACTGCCACAAAACTCCAGTAGCTTTGTATTGAAGACTTTTTCGAATAGATCTATATAATACTCTCCCAAACATCTCACAATAATAACTATTGTATGTGGCTCTACAGCCTCAATTTGGTGATTGCCGTAAAGGCTCGGAACGATCGTTGGTCGACTCCGATCGTTGGGTGCACGTCATACAGTAAAGTACGTCACACCACCACACTCTGCGTTGCTAAGTTGCAAAATATTTGGGACGTTGGATCTTCATCTAAGCTTTAATGCCGCGACATTCGCCCTGCATTAGCCTTCACATCAGTACCATGGAAGTCTCACTTGCAAACGCAGCTCTGGTAGCAGTACCGGAGTCAGTTCTGGCATTCTGCCTTCTCCCTAATTTCATCGCAGATGGCACACTGGCATCCTTCTTTCTGGCGTGCCTTGCACTCAACTTTGGCCTTTATGGCATCTACAAGCTCTTCCTCTATCCGTTCTTTTTGAGCCCGCTTCGACATCTACCGACAGCTAAAGGGTTCAAACCACTTGTCGGATATGGCATCATCATGTTCCAGCACCCTCCAGGGAAACTGCATCTCAACATCATGAAAGCAACACCGAACGAAGGCATCATTCGGACGTTCGGCTTCTTTCACACGGGCAGAGTCATTGTCACAAATTCTGCAACCCTTGCAGACGTCCTAGTCAACAAGAGTTACGAATTGGAGAAACCGCCATGGTAGCGTGCTTTCTTGCGAAAGTTCCTAGGCGATGGCTTGTTGATGACGGAAGTTGATGAGCACAAGCGTCATCGCAAACAGATTATGCCAGCCTTTCACTTCCGCCACATCGAGGAAATGTATTCAGTGTTTTGGGCGAAGTCGATCGAGTTCTGCAACGCAGTCAAATCTTCCTTGGCAGACAATGCATCGAAGATACTCGAGATCGGTCACTACTTGACGCAAGTTACGCTGGATATCATTGGCCTTGCAGGCTTGGGTCGTAACGTTGCGTCGTTGCGTAGCAACGAAAATGAGCTTTTCAAGAACTATGAAGAGATTATGACCCCCACATTGAGAAAGTCACTTGCCATTCCCGTCTGAATAGCCCCTAGGTTGCCGTGAAAATTGAACAAGTGAATCAAGATCATGGCTGGTAACCTGAAGAGGATTTGCACAGACTTCGTGGTGGATCGAAAGTCGAAAATGAAGCAAGAGAGTGAAGAGAGCCGAGACATCCTTTCGATCATGATAAGAAGCAACAACTTCTCAGACGGAGAACTGGTCGGCCAGCTTCTGACATTTTTGGCTGCAGGCCACGAGACCACATCCTCAGCTCTCGCCTAGGCATCTCATCTGCTTTCAAAGAATCCAGCCATCCAAGATCGATCACAAACCGAGATCCAGCAGCGAATTCCAGATCCGCAAATTCTTTCTGACCCTACCTGCGATGTCGCTGGCCTGCTCGACAGCGTGCCTTACCTCAACGGAGTCTGCAACAAAGTTTTTCACCTGTACCCACCATCCCAGTCACGGCTCGTCTGTCCCTTCGTGACACGACTGTTGCAGGTGAGTTTATCCCCAAACGTAAAATAATTTTCTTCGTACTTGTGCTATCAATCACAACCCGAAGCTGTGGGTTGACGATGCCGAAGAGCTCGTCCCTACGTGCTGGATAGATAAGACGACTGGCTGGGCCACCATGAGCGGTGGAGCAGACAGTGATTGCTCTATTCTGAAATTCCTGCACGGCCCATGAAGCTGCATTGGTGGACGCTTTGCAAGAGCTGAGTTGAGAGCGCTCCTTGCGGCTTTCGTCAGACACTCCGAGATGGAGATGGCTGATCCAGACGAGGAGATCGCTGAAGCCGACAGGATGGAGAGCTTCAGGAGGGCTAGTCGAATTGATTGTTTACTGTCAATCCCCCCTCGCCCGCCAGAGTGTCGTCTCACGGTCACCATTTGCGAAAGGCTCGTTATTAGACAATCTTCGGAAGCCTTGGTGACATGTTCGAAATCTGTACGGCTGAAATTCGGAAGGATTTGCGCGATACCGTAATGCACCAATAAAGGAAGCTCGGCATCTGCCTACTTCCTACTTCGCTCGGGTTGGTGGCCGGGTATGTAGTTCAAATGGTTACCTTCTCGATTCGTCAGTGATGTCATCAGTCTTCAAACCAGCACCATTACGACGGGCTTTGCCTGCAATGCTGTTCACATACCTGGGCATTGCTTGTTTTGTCAAGTGTGGAGACATACAATAATGCCACTTTCCCGACTTCCCCGCATTGTGCCACGGAGCCGCAGATCAGGGCGGCTTGGTGCTTAGCGCTCCTCCTCAGCACTGCGGGGACATCATCAAATTGCATACCTCGGTGTGTCGGGAATTTGATGCACACTTGAACAACCCACGGCTGTCAGAGTTCCGGTCAAAACGTCGGCCTATCTATGCACATCTTCTCACAATCCTTTACTTTGGTTAGATCGCCTATCGTGTCTCCCGGAAAGCCCATCAAAATCAGCAACCACAGCATGAGCTACACCGCCTGTTCCAGCCTCACAAAGGCCGCAAGCGAACCTGTCCTGGCCGGCAGCCTGCTATACTTGCTGACCCGTGGTCCTCCACACATACGCGCCAGACTTCTTGCGCCATTCCAGTCAACACTCCCGGTCTTTACCAACACTCCAAAGGGCGTCGCCAGACTCGTGACCCTGATCACCATCCTCAAAATCCTGACCACTGCAGGTGTCCTTCGTCGCGTCAACCAAGCGCTGAACCGCTTAGCCTGGAACAACTGGTCCCTGTCCCGTAATGGAGCCGACTGGCAATTCGGTCCTAGCAAGGAAGAATTAGTGTTGATTACAGGTGGGAGTAGTGGGTTTGGGTATGAGATGGTGAAGAGTTTCAGCAAGCATGCGAGAGTGGTGGCTATCGATATCAGTCCATTCCCGGCAGAGCTCCACGCCCTGCATGGTGTGAGCTATTATCAGTGCGATATCACCAACACAGCAGCCTTGGAGGCACTGTGTGAGCAGATCAAAATTGAGCACGGGGTTGTGAGCGTACTGATCAATAACGCTGGTATCGGTGTTGGAAAGACAATTTTGGAGGTGAGCAGCAGAACGAAGGTCATGCTTCGATGGCCATGTGCTGAATATTGACAGACAAGCAACATAGAAAGCCAGCGGCTGATGCAGGTCAACCTCATGAGCCACTTCGCACTCATCCGAGCGCTTGTCCCTGACATGCTGAAGCAGAAGAAAGGCCATGTCGTGTCCATCGCCTCAATGGCATCTTTCGTCTCTGCACCCGGGTTGATCGACTACTGCATCAGCAAAATCGGCGCCTTGTACCTCACAGAAGGACTGCGCGCCGAATGTCTCGCGCACTACCCCAACGGACGGTCAATTTGCACTTCATCCATTCACCCATCGTGGCACCAGACGGGCATCTTGAAGAATGCTGGCAAGGATCTGATCGACAAGCATGGCATCGTGCCTGACCCGCCAACGAGGGTTAGTGATGTTGTCGTCGAGCAGGTTCTGGCGGGCAGGAGCGGTAGAATCTGTGTCCCGAAGGATCAGGAGAGGTACATGGGGATCCGGAGCTGGCCAAGATGGGCGCAGGATCTAGCATTTGGTCTGGTGTTTGGCAAGAAGGCGGAGACATTTGCGGATTTAAAGGAGCAGCATGAGGCGACTGGGGGGAAAGTCTAATCTGGAAGGGTGAAGTCATCCACTTCTCTCAATTGCTGATCCATGTTCTACACAAATGCCTGCCTTCGTGACCGTGTCCTGAACGCTTGCCAATCCTACACTCTAGCTCGCACCTGGAAGCTCCGCAACAATCTTCCCCATCGCGCTCCTCTCCTTCAACCTCTCCATCCACCCCTGCACTGCCATATACTTTGAGACATCAACCTTATCTCCTATCAACGCCGTCATAAGCTGCCACGGCACAAACGCCAAATCAGCATACGAAAATTTCCCTCCCACCAACCACGGCCCATCAGCGCCCTTGTCCTGCTTCTTCAGATGGCCATCCAGCACACTCGTAACCCGCTCAATCTCGCGATAATACCGTTCCTTCGCGCTCTCGATCTGCTCGGGATGGTACTTGGTAAACCACACCGCCTGCCCGTAGTACGGGCCCTGACCCGAGACCTGAAAGAAGAGCCACTGGCGCGCGTGCTGCGCTTCGTTGCTCCCAGCTGGGAACGATACCTTGTGCTCCGTGTCGTACTTCTCGACCAGGTACTCGAGGATGGCGCCGGATTCCCAGAGTGTGAGGTTTGTGTTTGGGTCGTGGATTGCGGGCATGCGGCCGTTGGGGTTGATGGCCAGGAACTCGGGTTTCTTCAGGTCTGGGAATGGTGTGTCTTGCAGGTTGTAGGGTAGGCCGATCTCCTCGCAGAGCATGCGCACTTTGGGCGGGTTGGGGCCGTGTTTGCCGTAGATGGTGATGGGCTTGGGGACGGCGTTGGAAGACATGCTGAGGCCTGTGTTTAATTGGAGGAGTGGTGTATTTGGTCTGGACTTGAGTTTTGAAGTTGCTCGGAATAGGCTTAACAGTCACTTGAATGCTGGGGGAACCTGCATATATAGCAGTGCCTCCTCTCCCAGGCCTTCTCTCTCCCGTACTTACTGCTATGTCATGATTACCCACCCCACTTGATCGTGCCCCGCACACAATTGCCCGTTGTACAGCCTCGCACATCCACAAAAGCCGAACATCAAGTGGAGCTGTAAGAGTATTACTAATTGAGTACCCAACCGGAAGGTATATCTCCCGTTCGGTCTAACCTCATGTTGTCTCCTGAGTAAGCTGACCAGCGGCACGTAGCTCGCATCTTCACAAAGCGCTCACATTGCTCGATTTGCGGTCCAACATGCCGGCATGGGGCATTTGTCTTCGATATTAGGCCTGCCTGTGCGACACGTTGAGTGTTTTGGTGCTGCAGTACGAGTGGATTACAAAGCTGCTGACAAAGGAAAGCACCGATCGGAGCGTCGGCCGTGAATCGTCCGCCCCTCTCACCACCGTCGACAATAATGAACGATGGCCCTTCGTATCGGGTAGACACCGTTCAACAGGCCCTCAGGATAGGCTTGGTCATGGGGTACACCGCAATCATGATTTGATGGTCGGTGATACTAATATACCACACGCAAGTCTACACCTCCTGCCTTCAACGTCGACAGGTCACCATCGTTTATCAAGCCTTATGCAGCAAGAAGCCGATAACGGCATATCATCTCTTGCTTCCGGTACTCAGTGCTGCAACTCTGTCCTTCTTGTTGTGCTTGGTCAGCTTCGTTCTCGCCGCTCGTGTCGCTGCGTTCTTCTCTGCCGCAGCCTCCTGGGTCGTACCTGTGCAGGGGCTTTCTTCCCTTTTGAGTCTTCACCTATGTACGTTTGTCGCCTTTAATACCGCACATTAGCAGTCACTCGGTCTATCAGCGATGTAGCATCTGCAAAGGAGAGCGCCACGACAGCTCAATAAATGCTCCCCCGATATCCGGCGTCATCTGAGGTCGTCTATCACGAGTACATGTCTACGCAGCTTTCGCCTTACCATCGACCGTGCCATGCCCAACACTTGCCGTGCTCTGCCTCTCGACACCAAGCACTCGCTCAAGCACACTGATCCAGAGTTGTACGAAAGTAACCACGATCCTAACTGCGTGATCCTTCCACTCCAACTCCGGCTTCATACCGCGACTAAACTTCGCATCCCGCACCTCCCACGGCACGCCCCCGCCCAGTTTCAACCCCACCCTCATCCCGCTACTGAACCCGTCCTCGTGGAACCCGTACCCCGTCCATGCGCCTGCGTACCACACCCCGTTCTTGCCCTGGATGCGATGCAGTTCTTCTTGCGCGGCAACCATGGCACTGTTGTACAGTGGGTGGCGGTATGAGTACGTGGCCTGTGTGAGTGTCGGGTCGGGTGGGTTCTCTGGGTTGAGTGTGACGAGGACGTTGTCAAAAGTTTCTACGGGGATGTGCTGGAGGATGTTCATGTTGTACGTCAAGGACACTGTCTGGAGGTTGCCGGAGGGATTGGAGGTCGAGGCGACGGACGAGGGTGTTGTTGTGGTCAGGTAGTTCCACGCGGACCATGCGCTACGGCGCTTGGGCATGAGCGAGAGGTCGGAGTGCAGATAAGCGGTATTGGGTGTTGTCTCGAAGGCGTCAAGGATGTCGCTTTCCTCGAGGGTAGCGGACGGGCCGAGGATGCCGCGGGCTTGGTCGCCGTGGCACGCGAGGATTACGGTGTCGAATGTCTCCTCTATGGAGCCGGCTTTGCCGTCGAGGGATATGCGCACGCGACCGTCTTTGCGTTGAAGGGATGTAACAGGTGTGCTAAGGTGGAGGTGCACGTCCTTGCATTCTCGCATGACAGCATCGATGTAGTTCTTCGAACCGCCGTGGACAGTCAGCCATGGTGGTCGCTCGCTCACTGTCGTTAGCAGGTGGTGATTCCACATGAATCGGATGAGTGTGAGGGCGGGGAACTCTAGGGCGCACTTGTCGGCTCCAGTGCTCCACACGCAGGCGGTCATTGGAATCAAGTAGTCGTCGCGGAATGCGTCGGAGTAGCCGTTTCGCTCCAGGTATTGGCCGATGCTCTCCTGGTTGGCTTTAGCCGCAGCAGCCGACCCTGGAGGTATCGAAAGAAGATCTAGCGCGAACTGATTAAAGCGGACAATGTCGAAGATCATGCGCCAGAAGGAAGGCTTGAGGGCATTGGACGACTGTGCGAAAAGCGCGCCGAGTGATGTGCCTGACCATTCGAACGCGCCTGCATCCCGCGAGATGCCAAAGGTCATCTCTGACATGTCGGTCTCGACATTCAAAGCTTTGAGAAACTGGATAAAGTTCGCTATGACTGGGTCAGTCACCAGCGGCTATGGTGGCAAATGCCTGGTTCCAAGTAGACGTACGGTATGTCGCTGCATTGAGCACAATGAAGCCGGTATCGACGGGCGTATCGACGCCGTTGAATGTCCATGGGACTGTGTTTGCGTGACCTCCCAAACGATCTGCTGCTTCAAACAGATGCACTTCATGTCCGGCGTTGCGGAGTGTCCATAATGCGCTGATGCCGGAAACGCCGCTGCCGACAATCGCTATGCGCTTTCTTTCCATCTCTTATGACGAGTTCTACTATTAGCCTCGAGTGGCGACTATACAAGCACACTAATGTATGTGTCCGGGAAGTGGCAGATAGCCAGCAGATTGTCAAGAAAGCTCATGGCTGCAAAGAATGCAAGTGTTGATGTCATTGACTAGCAAGCGAATTCGGTTTCAGCTAGTACACGGCCGACTCCAGCACGTTTGGCAATGTTAGTAAAGTGCGCCCTCGAGTCGTTCGCTCCCAACAGTCGCAAGACACCGAAGTTACTTTATAGTGCGGCTCCGCGAAAGCAGCTGTCGATTGGAGGTACCTACGTCAACGGAGGGCCCACTCGCATTGAACGCTAGGCTACAGTTTGCCGAATGAATAGTATGGAAGGGCTGTAGTTGTCCTACAAATCGTGTGACCAATTTGAATACAGCTGCATAGCCGCTGCTGAGATGGCGTGCAGTTGCGAAACTAAAGTCGTTGGCCAAGTTTCAGCGTGTCAGAGTTCAGTCTCTCGACACTGCGGACAGGCGATGCTTCGAAGGCAGCAGCGAGGCCAAGTCGACAGTCTTTACGTCTGGGCTCGTTACCCACGTTGACACTCAGGCAGCAACTTTGGCATCAGAAGTCACTCGCAAGACGAAACCCTGGAGGTGCAGAAGGTTCTCCACGTGACGGACAAGGACACCCTTGCCTTGGCAGTGCATCATCGCCATCTCCGACCACCGCAAGTTAACAGCGACACAACGCTGCTGCGCCCATACATCCATACTTGAGCTTCCACGACGCAGAACACACAGCCCGCACGCTCGATTAGATATCGCTTTTGTCGCGACCATGTCCAATCTCATCGACGCAGAAGCAGGCACCGAGCGCTTCGGCGGCTACGAAGCTGAGCTGAAGCTCGTGCAAGCCGACCTGTCGCAGCAAATCGAGCAGATCAAAGAGACAACCGGCGAGCCGCGCAAAGCAGCCATCAGCAGAGCAGAGCGTGCGCTGGAAGAGGCCGGCGAGTTGGTATGTTGAAGCCTAGGCAATAGCAACCACGGCGGCGCAACGCTGCAGGCAATATGCATGGACCCGTGCTAATCGACACTGCTGCAGATTGGCCAGATGCGTCTCGAGAAGTCTAACATCCCCGTAAATCTCAAGTCGAAATACAACGCCAAATTCCGCAACTTCGAATCCGACCTCGACGCCACAAAGCGCAAACTGCAGCAGTACACTAACGACAAGGCCAAGCTGTTCGGCAACCGATACACCGATGATCCCGAGCAGGGCGATGCGCAGCTCGAGCAGCGCCAGCAACTGCTCTCGGGCACGGACAGACTGAACAGGAGTTCTGGGCGCCTGAGGGAGAGCCAGAGGATAGCGCTGGAGACGGAGCAGATTGGCGCGGGGACGCTGAGCGACCTGCACAGACAACGGGAGACGATTGAGCACACGCGAGAGCGCCTGCTGGAGTCGGAGAGCTACACGGACAGGAGCATCAAGACACTGCGGGGCATGGCACGAAGGTATGTATCCTGCCGCGTTCTATGAGCGACGGTCAGCTGTTGATGCTGCGCGCAGATGGATGCCTTTTGGTTGAGGACTTGCAGGTGCTAACGCTTCCAGGATGGCCACGAATCGCATCATCACCATTGCGATCATCACCGTCTTGGTCCTGCTTATCATTGCCGTCATCTGGAGCAAGTTCAGATGAGCAGTCTTGTATCAGCGTTCACGTTTAGTCTGGCGTTTGGAGCATCTCGCAGTGTACATAATATATTGGGAGGATCCAGAGCCTCCCAATATTACGATTCATCACTTTTAATTGGGGATATTTGTATTTGTCATATGATTCAAAGTCGTCATGATCATTACTGCATCGCTGACTACGCTGCATTACCGACATTACTTCGACCGACCCCCGTCATCTGCACTGAAAGAAAAGCGGCTGCAAAACAATCATGACTCGTACAAGATTGCAAAGACGCCAGCAACGCCTTGGATGAAAACCGCTAAACGAACGTAAAACATCAGATCTGGGGTATCGTTGTTGTTCCCGTCTATGCGTGCCCTGTTCATCCTTCGTAATGACATAGGAGATGAGATGCGTAAATGTCCGGGATGCCGGAAGGCTGTCATGAACCTTGAGATGTGGCAGGTCAAGACGCGCTGCGTGCCACTTGACTCGTTGGTTTGTGCTGGCCGTAGTGTGCGCGCTGGCTCAAGATGCCAGAGCTTTCATGGCATCCGCAACGACCTCGCAGGATGTTGCTGCTGGTACACACCTGTCAGGACTCGTGACAGCGAGCGCGATGCAGCTCAGCACGACGACCGCGCAGACTTAGTACTCTTGTCCGACCGAACATAGTCGTACTTGGAGTAAATGCTCAATAGTCAGGCGTCCGCTGCTCGCTCCGGCCTCTGCGCATCCACCCTCGGCATCTCAGGCCGCGGAATCGCAGTCAGCATCTGCGTCCAATCCCCACTGCCGACTGGGAACGGCGTGAGCGGCAACGGCTTGGTGCTGACTGGCGTGCGCGGCGCCCTTCTCGACGTCGGCAGACGCGTGAGGTTGATACTCGCCTCGCTTCTTGAGTCGTTTTCCGACAGGCGGCCGAGGCGCAAGGAAATTGGGGGGGCGAACGGTGTGACGGGCGACATGCGCAGGGGGTTCAGGGCTTTGCCTTGGAAGGGGCCGCCGGCTGTGCTTGGGCGCGGGATCGTGACGGAAAGGCTGCTGTCGCTACGGGAGTGTGCGACGCTGCCGCCGCGGGATTGGGTACGTTGGCTGTTCTGACCAGAAGTACGTGGGCGATTGTCGAGAGATGACTGAGTTGGGCTGCTGTGGGAGCGGGAGTAGCTAGGTCGGACGGACTGCTGAGGTGTGTCCACGCGCGTGCTCACGGATGCGGTGCGGATTTCCTTTGGCCGCTCGATGTCGCTGACGGGGACTGTGGTGTAGGCGGTTGCGGAGGAGAAGTATTTGGGCATCATTACGGCAAATAGAGGACGCATGGCTGGGAGGCAGGCGCAGATGATACCTACGTTGACTTCGACGCCAGAAAGTGTGGCTTGGTCCGAGTTGTCGAATGTCTGGTCGTTCGAGTCCGCGAGGTTGTCTAGTGAGTACAGCCGAACTGTTGAGACTACGATGACGCTGTTCTTACTGTGAGCCTAGCGAAGCTGGAAGAAAAAGGTATGAGCTCACCTGGCTCCTAGTGCGAACATGGTGATTAGGCCCTTCTTCTGTCTTCTGCTGATCTGGAGTCTCCTGATGACGCGGATGGGGAGGAACAAAATGACCACATCTTGCCCGATGTTCAAGCCCGCCGTTGTGAACCAAATGATGTAATCGCTCATGCAGCGCCCATTCTGTACGGACTTGTCCCAGAAGAAGTTGACAGGATAGCATAAAAAGACATTACCAAAGATACCCCAGGCGGCACATGCAATGACCATGCACAGCACAGCATAGCATGCGCAACGAAAGTGGCGTATGGGAAAGATTCGTATGTACTGGATAAGGATGGCTACCTTGATGGTAGTAAGTGCAAGGTTGTAGATCCAGAGACTAGCCCAGAACATCTGTTCACCAAGTCAGTCCTGCTGAAATCGATCACATGGTCGAATCAATAGCTTCAATAGAGAATTG
Source organism: Didymella exigua CBS 183.55 (assembly GCF_010094145.1). Taxonomy (NCBI): domain Eukaryota; kingdom Fungi; phylum Ascomycota; class Dothideomycetes; order Pleosporales; family Didymellaceae; genus Didymella; species Didymella exigua. Next base: position 48,098 of record NW_022984810.1, read on the forward strand.
TGCTCACCTTCAATGTCATCGTGACATCTTCAGCATGGAGTTCATTGGTGTGCTTTCCAAGACCGTGCATGACCTGCTCTGAAGTAACCACAGCCAAGGCAATGGACAGCACCTTTGTTGGTCAATATAGTCCCGACAGGATCTGTGAGTCGCAACATACCATAGCAGCAGCAATGCAGACATCTTCAAAGCCAGCTCCCCTTGTGATTACCAGCCTTGTGAATAATCGCAGAAAGACAACGGTTCCGGCAACGAGGGTAAACGCAAGAACAATCGTGTTCACCCGGATGCCAGCAGGCGAAGCGTCTTCGAGCATTGCGGTCGGTGTGTGAATTCGACCAGGAGGAAAAAGTACAGCGAACCTCCAGTATGTCACCCCACTTCAATTCATGATAGTTCTTCCGAGACCGTTGATAGGAGGCCTGAGGTGAGGGGAGTAAAGATGCAGGGCGAGTCCAGGTAGACGGTGGACTAAGGCAAGCCCAGAGGGAAAATGGCGGGATAAGATGGCTGCCATGGTGGAAACGCGAGTGTACTCCTGGCGCACGAATCGTGGGCTCGCCGCTGCCTCCATTGGTGAAATCGTAGTGCCTTCACTGTTAGCCTGCAGACACATGTACCATAATGGAACGCGGAGATGTCGAGGGTTCGAGCGCCTCCACAGCAGACCACGTTTCTGCAGCGACTATTGCCATGTGCGTGACAATGGTCGCAGAACACATGCAGGAAGAGGAAAGGACCCATGTCGCTGCATCGTCGTGATTGGAGAGGAGCCGAGAGCGGCAGTGAACTGCTAGCAGCGGTAGGTGCTGAGGGGGTATAATGTCGCGACTATAGCCCTAGTGCAAGTCTCGTGGCAACCACTGCAGCAGCCTTGTAAGGCTAGCCTCTGGGCCCTGAACTTGGCTGAGGCACTGAATCAAGGCTGTGGCGTCGCATGTCAGAGGCCTAGGTGCAGCTTCTGACAGGGACCGGTCGAAGGTTACGTGCAGTCATGTGCCGGAATGCTCTTCCCATCTCCTGCGTCTGCATTGTCACAATAATGATGCAGATGCCCCACCCCCATATCAGCCCTGTCCATTCAACGATTACAGGCTGAGGCATTTGGTGTCATGGTAACCTAGGCGGTGATCAAACACTGGTGGTGGGCAGGAGTTGGTTCGGGAGTGCGCGACTACGCTAGAGTCCCTGATGCAGATCATAGCCGAAAAAGACCCGTGCGCGAAAGTAACTTGATCTAAAAGCGGGCGTCAAACATATCCCACCAATTTGAAACGCTACCTTCGGCTGCAGCGCGACTCAGTTTCTAGCATTTATCTACCTCCGAACCTCCACAAGCGTTGCAGGCAGTAAGATGCCCTTGCTGTGACGGCATCTGGAAATTATACGACCATGGCGACGGAGATCGTATGTCTGCGATGCAGATGGACCTACACGTTGGTCTATCAATCGTAGGAGACGAGCCAGGTGTCGAACCCCTTACGTTTCGGGTAACCTGCTGCTCCTCTGGCCGGTCTCAACACGGCCAATATAGGGCGGAGGGGCGAAGGCGGGCGCTCCAACATACAACATTCTAGAAAGGCTCATGCCAGTCTTAGAAGCAAGCCTTTGTAATCAATGGTTGCTCTGGCAGTATTCTTCGCATCCTCTGACAAGCCGGTGCCTTGCTAACGCCACGCGAATACGAGAGAAGAACTATGGAAGCCAATGCAGGTTCTTCTTTGAGAAGTGTCGCAATTGAAAATAGACCACACCGAGCGAAGAATACGTAAGTACTGTGTATTCGAGTAATTAGGTTCGAGTATTTGGGTTCGAGTAACTGGGTTCGAATATTTGGGTTCGAGTATTTGGGTTCGAGTATTTGGGTTCGAGTAGGTCCGAGTACTGCATCTCTATTTACTGGGACAGCATCAGGTGGTCGCGCATGCAGCGTCAATAATCGCCCCAGAGATTGCTCCTCCTAAGCTTCCCGCCGTCCGCAAGTTAGCAAACCTTGTGTGTACAGGGCAGATCCAAGCCAGGTCAAGCTTCCTGGCCAGAAGATTTAAAGAGTATCAGGGTTCCTGCAAGTGCGGAATGTGGATTGGAACGAGTAATGTTCTGACCAGCAGCAACTCAATACCGCCTCTGCCCCGCGGTGAAGTAGAAGGTTACAGCATTGCGTTATGGCATAACAATTTCCAACATCCTGGTAGGCTCGCTTCGTCCAAATTCTGAATGCCCCGTTTCTGAGCTTTTGCGACTGCTCGAGCCCGTCATTCCGTGACGCACGTGCATATTACCCCCCTTTATAGTTGAGAAGGCAGGAACCAGATGCCGCCCACGCAAGCACCAGACACCAAAGCTAATGGGGTATCCTAGCTAATGGATCCTGGCTCTCAGCGATCTTGCAGCGATGAGGCTCGTTGTGGGTCTGGGCCAGTAGTTCCCGCATCGTACGACTGCGCTGATCGTTTCCACGCCCTTGAACTGCACCAGAGGCACCAGAGGCACCAGAGGCCCCAGAGGGGATCTCGACAAGCCGGAACCGGGACAGCCACTTGACGTCGCATCAATATCATGCTCCAGTACACGTGTCGCGTATGCCACCATCAAAAGGGAGCGGTGTTGCTGCCTGAATTTGAAAGACGAGAAAATATCCTGGTGTACGTCTGCAGAGATGCGGTAGATGCGAGGGAAGGTCGATAGCCATGTCAGGCATCATGCGAAGACGGAACGTTCAAACGACTCTCAGCCACAACGATTCCTGGATGCGACGAGTACCACGTGTCTACCGCAGCCATCCTTATGCTCCCAGCAATCAGGATCGAATCCTGGACGTGGATCGATCCTTCCGTCCAGCATGTCAATGCGCTGTAGCTCTGCCCGGTACCCCGAGCATCGCTCGTGCCTCGTCGGTTTCCATCGCTTTTTATGACGTCTCTGTGCGCGGTGCCAGGCTTTCGCGGGGCTCGATCGATCAATCTCATGTAGCCTGAAGGTTGGTCGTGGGAAGTGCGGAGCGTCAATGAACCTGGGTCGCGAGCGCCTCGCAGTCCTCCGGCCCTGTCCGCCTCCTGCATCCAAGTGCTAGGGCTTTAGGCTTACTAGTGGAGATTCGTCGGAAGGAGGGTTCGCTAATTGATCTCCAACTGTAACTTCAAAAAGAATGATGGATGGCAGGGCGAGAATCGGGATCGCGTGGCGTAATAGTAAGCTGTCAATACAAGGCCACAAGAAATTTCTCGGTTCGTTCAGCAACAGAGCATCAGTCGGTTGGTAACGGTGATGCATCTGTCATGGCTGACTTCCACGGCTGTGTCAGATGCAATGCCGAGTCTCGTTGTCGGGGAGCCTACCAGGACGTTATGGATCTTCACCACCGCTCACAAGTCCTGAATCTGTCGAACTGGATCAAACATGATAGCATCAGGGCCTCTCGTCCCGCTCATTGGCGGACTGCGGGGTATGCTGTTGCTTCCTGTGCCGCTCTGTGATGCAGTCTAAGCGTTAAGGAAGCTTCACATTGGCTGTGTTGCGTAACAGCATGCTCGGGAGTACAGACGCCGCTCAGGAAGTGCGCGCTTACCTGGTTGCAGTGTTTGTTGTTGCCGGCAGTGGCAGACAGGCGCGCTTCCCAAGACTACATCACAATCGCGGTGCCTCTGCTGCCGAAGACGCGCCTGTCGTTAATACCGCAAGCGTGGCTGTTCATCGCGCGAGGGGATTTTGTGATCGCGAGCGCTTCATTGCATGCTGTGGGCAGTTCAAGATGTGGGGCGGGGCGCGGCCGCACGGCGCGTCGAGATCGTTGGCGGAGCGCAGCTTCGCAGCTATCGATGGGGAATCGTCGTTGCGCTGATGTTGCTCGCGTTGCGTGGTACTGACCCAGGCGCGGCTGAGCTTGACACCGCTTCTAATGAAGGCATCGTCGTCGCGCTGAGGCGGTTCGCGGCCTTAACGGCATCGGTGGGCGGACGTCAACATCCAGATGTGGTGATGACTGTGAATTCGTTCTTCCTCAATCTCGCGGCATGCCACGGGGATCAATGAAAAGTAACTGACAGCAGTAATGGGATACAAAAATTCCCAGCCGATCCGAAGACCAACTGGAGCAGTCATAGTTGTAGTTTTCAACTAGCAAAAACGCTACCTCAGACGAATCTTCACTGGTAAGCGTAAAGCCCTAGCACTTGGATGCAGGAGGAGGAAAGGGCCGGAGGACTGCGAGTTTTTAAACCGCAGCGGCGCACAGGCAGCAGCTTGGCGCGCTAGTATCATGTGATCAGGCACGGTCCATCGCTCTCCCGGAGATCAGCCAGGCCAATCAGGCAGCAGCACCTCCCGAATGCGACTTATCACATAGGCAGCAACAACACCCCGTTCTCACAGCATATCCGGTAACGCAATCGTGCAAGACAGGCTTTATGAAACTGCTTGATGCAGTCTGAGCTGGAAGGTTAAGTCTTCCGATATCAATAACAGTGACTTGAGAACACAGCAGCGCAAGAGCGCTGTGGTGTTCACAACGTGACAGCTGTCAAGGAAGCAAACAAAAGCCTTACGTACGAGCTCTGCAAGCTAGGGATTAAAGCATGTAAATCAAAGGCTAACACCAAGAGTGGGTGATTAGACTCAGCTTCACGATGTGGACAGCTACACTCTTCGCCCAGACAGTTAGCCTCATTCCTTCACGGCATCGGACACGGTAGAACAAGCAACGGTACCACGCTCCCGTAAACCGTCAAAAGGCTTTTCATATCGCTTGTTTTTAACAGGTAGCAAAGAAAGACCTCAACAGTTTCATTGCTTGTCGGCAGAGCAGCTACTCACTACCGTGCACGAGTGCGATGATAACAACTGCTGTAAGACAGGCTAGCTGAAACGCTAGAATCACAGACGTCGTACGATGGTGAAAGATACCTGGATTCCACGAACCTATTTGGCTCGATTATAGCCGACATTTGGCAGGAGGAGAACACGAGACTACTGGCGTTTGTCGCTGTAGCAGCCACCGATTGAGGGCCCACACTCTGTTGTAGCGCTGAGGAGGTGGATTTGAAGAGAGGAAAGGAAATTGCTGACAGGTTCGACCCGCAAGATCAGCTGCGAGAATGCGTGAGTAATGCCGAGCTCCTGGGACCCATGCAAGCAATCGCAAGACATTTTCAGGGAAAGCTACAGAAAGCGCGTGCGAAGCACCTTGCCGCCTCGATATCCTTGTCATACTGCTCGACCTCTCTTCATGCTTCTCCCACTTCATCTTTGACTCCTTACGCCTGTTCTCCGGTCTCTTTCTCTCGTCAAGTTTGCTCCTTCGATCAGGTCTTCCTCGGCGCTAGCCAAGCACCCTGAAGACCGCCTGCTTCATTCTCTGATTGGACCCGGGACCAAGGAGCGTGCCTCAAGCTGAACATGAGTGCCTGTGGTTAATCCCCGTGACTTCCAGAGCCACAGGCATCGGAGTCACACAGATGCGAGGCTTCAAGTTCGCGTTCTGAAAGTACGTCAGCCAGGACGCCCGCGTCGACTTCAGGTCAACGGTCTTACTCCGAGATGCATGGATCATCTACATACAGTTTCAGTATCGCCACCAGCATGTAGGCGCTCATTTGTATATTGACCTGTCACTTCTTGGACGTAGAAAGCGTGTAGCGGAAGTTGTGGGTCCACGTGGAGCCGCCAGGAGCCTTGAGCTTCTTGTCGTTCAGCCAGCAAGAATCAAGAATGTGCAAAATATTCTCACCCGAGGCATCTAACTTGAACGACTCATCTTTTCCCAGCTTATACTTGATGTCTTCCAGTTGGTCAGCCGCCCGGTCAAGAGCAATCTTGCGCTGTGGAGAGCTGAGAAAATCCTTCCAGTGCGCAAGTTGGTCACAGCACGATTCCTTCATCTGCTGAAAGTCCTCCGCGTCTGGATCGATCGGTTCAAGGTGTAAGTGACGATCGGCATTGATGGTGGTAATCGCTGCTTCCGGCGCAGCTATGCCTTCCAGACAAAGCCTGAGTACGATGTCTTGCTGGGCAGCCTTCGTCTTCGGCATCTCGATGGTGCTGAGTCGCCAGCTACCAACAATTTCTCGAGATTCGAACGAAGGCATCACTCTGATTCCTACCACAGGAGTGACAGCAGTAGTAAATTCTGGTCCGCAATTTTCTGCAATGGTCGGATATGTAGCCAACACAACGAAATGTGGGAATCTGTAAAAGCAGCGTCTACAAGCTGGAGGAGCGATTGATGTCAGTACTCGAGCCATACTTGTACCAAGTCGAAGTTGATCATTCGATGCTCAGTTCAATCTGACCGCTCTGCGGATCATACATTGTAGCTATCACCGTATTCTATCCAATTCCGAGACAACCTAGTTTGAGCTGGCACAGTATCCTGTATTTAAAACAGTTGAGACTTGTATAGATATGATGTTCGTGTGTGATCAAGCTCAGTCATTCATTAATCGCTCCCGTTTGAGCGTTTCCACCTCTTCATAACGCCGTTCAGCAACAGCCATCCATCGGGCTTACATTGCACTCACGCCATGCATATCCGCACCATTTGTACTTAAGGGTCTAGGTACACACCGGATGATGACGAGGAGAGGGCGAAGGAACGGCCAGGTGCTTAATGTTCTCTTAGCTTCTAGCAACATTTCTAGCTTCTTCGGGACTAGTCGCCCCTTCCATTTCACTGTAAACAGAGCAATAGCTCCTTTCCACAAACCATTGCGGCCTCGCAACCTTCTACAAGCAGACATGCTGCCGCCTGTCGATCCAGCAACACTGCAGCGTAACCCAAACTTCGACACGCTGTACAAAGATATCTGCACACGAAAATTGAATCCGGATGGCTCGACGCGAGACACCAAGAAGCAGCGCATGCACGATGAGATACGGCGTGTAAGAACCTCCATGATTTGCTCAATTAGCCAGGATATTATCTCCGAAGCTTTCTTACAGCTGAAGTTCTCGTTTCTCCTCTTTCCAGTCGATTTAGACCTTTGTTTACGTTGTTTCTTTCTTTGAAACTACTACCCCGAACGTCCTTGGCCGTCACATCGATTACCATGCTTTAGTGGATGAGCTACTGACAGACGTCCAGAATCTGACGACTGCACGTTCAACTCTCCTCAGCACACAAATACTCATCAGCACATTGACCTCCCTGCCCTCCCGTGCACCAACTCTGCCAGACGACCTCCAAGCGTGCATAGACCTGGTCTCCGCACTCCTTTCAGGCCAGATACCCGACCCGTCAGACCGTGCCATTCTCTCGGGAGATGTAACCACGTTCCTGGACAATGTCGACATAATCGCCTCCGCCACGTCCACGCAACTCGCAACACTCACCAACCACCTCTGCGCCATCGCCTCTCCCCTGGCCGTGCCATCCTCGTCCTCGCTCCCAGCAGCAGCAGAAGATCTACTAACCTCCGCAACCCTCACGCTCCCGCAGGATCTTCTCAGCGCGCGCACAGACCTCACAAACACGCTCACAAGCCTGCTCTTCACACACAAACAGACGCTCGAAACCTCGATCCGCATCCTCGAGCAAACCCAGCACGGTACCCTAGCGCGCCACACCAAAGCGCGCGCCGAGCTTTTGCACTCGCGCGCCACGCTTCTCGGCTTGCAGGCCAAGTGCCACACGTTCGGACACCCGCCGCCGGCCGAGTTTGTGCACGCGCTGAAGGAGTTTAGGAAGAGTCAGGGTGCAGGCGAGAGGGCGTTGAGGGATAGAGAGGCGCTGGCGAAGCAGAGCTTGAGGCTGTACGAGCAGGCGGGAGAGAAGGGGATCAGAGAGTTGGCGAAGCGGAAAGGGTATCTTGAGGGGGAGACGAGGAGGATGGAGAAGGAGATTGACAGTTTAGAGCGCGGGGGGTGAGTGTATGGCTGTGCGATGAAGCGTTTGTTTATGTATACTGACAGGAAGGATGTTTGTGATTACATCGTCTTCTCGGCAACGATCTCGTACCGCTCGTCCACGACTTCCCCCGTCTCTTCGTCCACAATCTTCTGCGCTCCCATCTTGCATATCTGCACCCTATCAATCCTCACATCCTCCGCCCAGACGAAATCCCTATACTTCTCAATCAACCCCGACGCATCGAATTTCCCCCAGCTCTGTGCATCCGCCCCACGATCATCCCTTCCCCTTGCCTGCGCCTCCTCCACCCCACCATCCACGCCCTGCATCAGCCCCCCACCAGCCCCTTCTCCAGAACTACCCGCAGCCTTCTTCCCGCGTTTCGGCCGCGCATAAACAGTATTCAGCACCGTAGCATGCACCCGCAACGCCCTCGCGTCTCTGCAAACACACCCGCGCTCCTCAAACGCGCTCCTCACACCCTCGCCAAACCGCACCAACCGCCCCGTCGCATCCACGGGCTCGGCATACAGCACGCTCGTCGCGCGGGGGAGGTGCATGGGCAGCAGCCCCCTGAGCGTGAGCGTGAGCGTGGGCGTGGGCGTGTGTTGATCTAGCGCCGCCGTCGTCGTCGCTGCGCGCAGCAACGCGGCGAGATCCAGACCCTCCAACACCGCAACGACATTGCTGAGCTGCGCGCCCGAGAGTGCCATGACGCCGAGCGTGAGATGCAGGGCGCCGACAGGCCGGACGGCGGCGGGGGGCACGCGGGTGAGTTGCTGGACATCTTTTTTCAGGTCTGCGAGGGCGGAGGCGAGATGCGGGCGGTTCGTGGGAGTGACGAGGGGGAGGGCGAGGAAGTGGGTTAATGGCTTGGTCCTGGGGTTGCGGGGGTTCGGTGTGCTGTTTGGGTGCTGTGGTGATGGGTGCGAGATTGTGCGGGATAGTGGGGATGCGGAGTGGAGTGTGGTTTGGATGTTGGTGTCGTTGTTCTTGACGTATCGGGTGTCTTCTGTGAAGTCGTTGTATGCGAGGTTGTTCTTTTTCTTGCCCATGATGAATCTGGTGGAGTGGGAGTGCTTGGTTGCCTGGCGGAGAATGGGAGTGCGGAGCATGAGGTACCGCGGACGTATTTTGGTGACTGTAGTGGCAGTAACCATGGAACGCCGACGTCAAGACAAGGCTGGAAGCGCGGCTCTTGGAGCCGGGCGCTCGATGGGTGTGTTCATCACGTGTCACGATGTTGCTATTGCTTTGGTGTTGAGGATGGGGGCCAATCACGACGGACCGGTCCTGACCCCACTTGCACGTTGCCTCGGGCCTTCCTCGCACGTATTCACTGCGCTATCGGCGCAAGGCTGGGATGCACGCCATGGCATTGGGACTGCGAGATGACATGGGAATCAATGCTTTTCAAAACGTTGTCAGTCTATGGTATCCAAGGTACCGAGTCGCAAAGCAGAATTCAGAGGCTGGCTATGAAGATGAGCTTCCCCTGATGACGACACGGACACGAAATCCCCGATCCCAGCGATCAATGCAGGTGCTGCGTGCCGTGGCGGGTGAGGAGCAGCGGCTGCCCGTGGGTCCATGCTGCCTCGCTGTTCATGTCCAGCCGTGCGCCTGGCGTGCCTCAACGTGAAGTTGATAGCGGCACGTCGAGAGCGGGTGGCGACGCTCATTCGTCGTCGTCGTCGTCGTCGTTGTAGAACTTCTTGAGTACCTTCTCGACCTCGTGGAACTCGTCCTTGGCCTGGCTGATGATTTTCTCCAGGCTCTTCAGCGCCTCCTTCTCCTCAATGTCTTTTGTGCCCGTCTCGTCCTTCAGCTGGCCGTAGTGCTGGATCTTCTCGCAAGAATCCTTGACCTTGGTCAGGCCGAGCGTCGCAGACGAGCCCTTGAGGAAGTGGCCAAGCTCGCTAAGTGTCTTGAGGTCCTTCTTCTCGCTGGGAGGCAGTCAGCAGTGCACTGATCAAGGGGGCTGGATGCGTCACACGCACAGGTTGGTGTCCATCTTCACAAAGGTGCCCTCGGCCTGGGTGAAGAAGTCGTAGACGATGCTCTGCGAGAACTCGCGCTCAGCCTCGTCCTCATCCATCTCGAGGATCTGCTCGAAGGTGGACGGGTCGATGGTGTCTTCTGCGCCGGGAATCGACATGATGCCGCCGTCGCCGTTCACGCTCTGTGCAGGAGGTTAGGTGGGGTTCTAGGGTGTGCGCAGTGCGGGCGGTGGGGAGTGGGTGCAGTCTGCAGCGTGCAGCGTGCAACCCAGGAATGGGAATGCGCGTGCGTGGCATGGAGGGGCACTGGGGAAGGAGCAACGTGAGCGCAAATGGAGGGGCACACCAACCCTGTCTTCGTCCTTTACTGAGCTAGGCATCTTGCTTGCAAATGCGCGACAGCCCGCGAACAACCCAAATCAGTAGGTACGGGTGAGACAGGCAACACGACTTTCGAGGTCGCAGACGCTGCGAGGCAAGGTCCAGAGGTGAGGCCGGACGCGACGGATAAATTTTACGTGTCGCAAAAACGTGGATCTAGAGAGGGACCTGGGTGCTGCTGCTGCGGACCAAGCGTGTGCGTGCGCAACCGATTCACTGGGAATCCTCGATTCGAGCTTAGTGGATGACGAGGTGGTGAGGGTCGGCCCGCCGAATTTTGAGCGCCGTTGTCAGTGTGTGGGAGACCGTGGAGGCAGCGGCGTCGAGCACGCGAAGAGGATGCTGGTGACAGTTGGAAAAGTGCAAAGAGGGATGCCTGCGTCGTTTCGGCAGTCCGAAGCCTAAAAGCACAGTGTTAACCCCCTCTGGTTCGCTCTGAGCTTGCAGATGGCTCGGAGTCGGTTTGCCGAGAAGTGCGGCGGCAGCTATTCTGTTCACGGTAGGAGAGACGATGCAGGAGCTATTTCGGCGATTTGATCGAGATGACAGCGAGAAGCAATTTTGGCAGTGGGGGGTCACGGGAGCACCGCTCATGTATCGAAACGACCCGCGGTCCAGAGATTGGACTGGTTGCATCACATCACCGTGGAGAGGGGCACACAGTGATGAGCATGAGAACAGCCTCGCAATGGGTGGATCCCTCGACGTCAACCGGCAGCCCTGAGCCCGCGCTCGCCGTTGATCACCGGTCGGTGCAGACCTTCGCTGACCCTTCCACGACCCTTCTGGCGACGGCGACGGCGACGGAAACTCAGTCCAGGGCCTCCATCCCTTCCTCGGTCTACGGCCACAGGCAACGTGCATGTGGGGGCCTCCACCCCGGGTCTGTCAGTGTGCGCCATGGTTGGACTCTGCGGCTGACAATGAGCTACCTCACACTGCCCGTCCCAGAGAGAGGACATGTTGGATGCCAATTTTTAGTAGTGGTCTAGAAGAGGCTATTTTCGCTGGTTGTCAACGGAGGCAACATTCAAAGGATGCAGCGTCCGGGTGTAGGTGTTGTGATCCTCGAAACGACGTCACTCTTCCAGACCCTGCGTCTCCCCGAAGCCAAGCGCTCAGCACCTCGTCCGAACTTTCGTGTCCTGTGGTAGCGAAGCCTCGTGCTCGTAAGCATCCAGCTGATATTCAATCCAAGACGAGGCTTGCGAGCTGAGACCGAGCGCGCTCCCTACATTAGCTCGCAGCATGGCTCAAACGCAGGGTCGTCAAGACAGTCAGCGTGCATCTCAAAGCCCTGCAGGACTGATTCTCCACAGTCCCCTCTTTCGGCTGCTAAAACCTGAAACCTGATGTTTTGGCGCGGCCCTTTGCTGCTCATCCGGCCTTCTCCGAGCCAGCACCAGCACGCGGATCCGATCGCGATGCACCAGCAGAAGACGGCCCAGGGCTGGGGCGGAGCCGGTTCGTGATTCACGGTGCTGACTCACTTGCGTGTGCAGGCAGTGAGTTCACATCGTGAGACCAGGCAGGATCCCAAATCCGCTTCGGCCTGCGCTTCCATCCGTGAAGAGTTAGGGGAGTGGAGCTTTGTGCTGCATGATGGACTCATGACGTGCCAAGATCCTGCTGGACCCTGAGACTCTTGAGTCTGGGAACGTACATTCAGAAGGGGAGGCTTGTCGCGAGACATGAGCGGAGTGAGGCACAGTAATAACCAAATTCCACTGTCTACGGCCGCACGTGGGTGTCAAGCATACTGAGATTAGACGTCAAGAGCGTGATGCCCTTCCTTCAGATTCGCGGTGAGGAAGAAGCTGTACCGCTGCGGGGAGAGATCAGCTGTTCACGGTGGGAGCATCACGCCCAACGAGACGTGGGGGCTCATGCATGATAATCAGTACGGAGCATTGTCGATCCGCAGATAATTTATCTCCAGGCCGAAGGCCGAAGCATGTGGGGTGGAGCAGTCCGTGGTGGATAGAGCAGCATCGAGAGAATACAAGCGCAGCATCGAGAGAATACAAGCGCAGCATCGAGAGAATACAAGCACGGCATCGAGAAAA